>NC_135427.1:19599610-19899610 GCF_051991245.1 Festucalex cinctus | reverse complement strand
AATAGTTGTTAAAAACAAAATAGATAATGCACCAACCTTACCATTCGCGTATCTGGGCACAGTCCTGCAATGGCAAATGCTTTTTCTTGTCATTGTTAATGTGGTGAATGACTTGGGAGGCATGTTATTCAAACAATCAACATAACAAGTTGCTCCTCTAATTGTATCTGGCAGCAGTACTGTTCAAGCTTTTACATTACAATTTTATAGAGTCAGACCAAAGCCTGGTGTTGACCATGAAGTTTTAAATGTATTCTGAGACAATCGGGAGAGGAAAATTCTTCTTCTTTTTTTTTTTTTTTTTTTTTAAATGTAATTTTTATTTTATTTTTGTTTTTTGTTTTTTAACCACATGCAAGTATTTTTACCCTACATCATGGTATCCAAACTACGGCCCGAGTACCATTTTCGGCCCACCGTCCATTTTTCAGTGGCCCGCGGCAAATACTAAAATTGGCATTGGACACAGTTAAAAAAAAAAAAAAAAAAGTCTGGTAAATAAGAAGGTAGAGTGTCGAAGAAAATAGGCAAGGCAAGTTTATTTGTATAGCACATTTCATACACAAGGCAACTCAATGTGAAAGACAACACATAAGCATCAAGAAACAGTAGTTAACATTCAGAGGAAGAAAAATAAATGAAAATAGGTTACAAAATTTACTAAAAAGAACATACATCCATCCATTTTCTTGACCGCTTATTCCTCACAAGGGTCGCGGGGGGTGCTGGGGCCTATCTCAGCTGGCTCTGGGCAGTAGGCGGGGGACACCCTGGACTGGTTGCCAGCCAATCGCAGGGCACACAGAGACGAACAACCATTCACACTCACAAGCACATCTAGGGACAATTTGGAGCACCCAATTAACCTGGCATGCATGTCTTTGGAATGTGGGAGGAGACCGGAGTACCCGGAGAAGACCCACGCGGGCACGGGTAGAACATGCAAACTCCACCCAGGAAGGCTGGAGCCTGGACTCGAACCGGAGTCCTTAGAACTGGGAGGCAGACGTGCTAACCAGTCAGCCACCGTGCCGCCCTAAAAAGAACATACAATAACAATCTTAAAACATTATTCAACAAACTTTAAAACATTTAACATAAGGAAGTTTAAAATAGTAAAAAAAAACACTTAATTAAAGCTGTTTAAAAGTCCCTAATCAAAGGTATAAGAAAAAAGCAAAGTTTTTAACCTGGATTTAAAAGCATTTACACTCGGGGCTGACTTCACTTCTGTTGGCAGCCTATTCCATCTGTGTGCAGCATAGTGGCTAAATGCAGCTTCACCATGTTTGCTTCGAACTCTGGGTTCCACTAGTTGGCCCAAGTCTGTAGATCTCAGAGCCCTGCTGGGTTTGTACTCAATCAGCATTTCTTGGATATATTCAGGACCCAAACCATTTAGTGATTTATAGATGAGTAGCAGAACTTTAAAATAGATTCTACAGCTGACTGGGAGCCAGTGTAAATCCTTAAGTACTGGAGTAATATGTTCTGATCTCTTTGTTTTGGTCAGAACTCGAGCTGCAGCGTTCTGAATGAGCTGCCATTGTCTCATGTTCTTTTGAGAGAGTCCAGTCAGAAGACCGTTACAGTAATCGAGTCTGCTGGAGATAAAAGCATGGATAAGCTTCTCTTGGTCTGCTTGAAGCATGCAGTCCTTCAGTCTGGATATGTTTTTCAGCTGGTAAAAGGCTGCAGTAAAATAGGTACCACTATTACAAATAAATTGGTTTATATCCTGCAGCATTTTTTTTTAGATATGCAAAAACACATTTTATAACATTTTTGTCCATTTAAAAAAAATTTTTTTTAGGACTAAACACAATTTCTCTTCATAACATTATTTGGCACACGGTGGCTGACTGGTTAGCACGTCCACCTCCCAGTTCTGAGGACTCGGGTTCGAGTCCAGGCTCCAGCCTTCCTGGGTGGAGTTTGCATGTTCTCCCCGTGCCTGCGTGGGTCTTCTCCGGGTACTCCGGTCTCCTCCCACATTCCAAAGACATGCATGGCAGGTTAATCGGGCGCTCCGAATTGTCCCTAGGTGTGCTTGTGGGTGTGGTTGGTTGTTCGTCTCTGTGTGCCCTGTGATTGGCTGGCAACCAATCCAGGGTGTCCCCCGCCTACTGCCCAGAGCCAGCTGAGATAGGCGCCGGCACCCCCCGCGACCCTTATGAGGAATAAGCGATCAAGAGAAGGGATGGATGGATAATATAAATAATAACACTAATAATAATAATAATAATAATAATAATAATAATAATAATAATAATAATGTTGTTTAGGTTAGTGCCCAGGAGCCCTAAAGGTCAGGTGTATCATGTGACTATTATGGTGTAGTTCCTAAGTATAGAAAATGAATAGATGTAACTTATTCTTATTCCCTGGTAATAAAGTGACCACAAGAACGTTCTATTACATGACACAACTTTTAGACAAGGCTATTTTAAATGTTTATCATGTATATTTTACATTCGTCACTGTCGGGTGAACTGTCCAAAGTCCAACCAAATTTTGTACATTTTTCTGTTGTTGTAATTTTTCATATTTTTCTCACAAATCAGTAGTATTGGTCATTATTCCCCATGTGGGTCTGATATAGTTACTAATCAATCAAAGGCTTGCGCTTTTTGATGATGCAGTGTTAAATGGCTCAACAACCGTTTTTCTGTGATTGTTTGATATGTGAGGGTTGTGCACGATACCAGCAATATATTTAATTTATACAGTGAGCATAACAATTTTTATTACCATGCGGACTGAACTGCAACTAAATCCTTCTTTTCTGCCTTGTACAGAAGCACATCTTGGATGGAAGTTTAGGATTTGCAGCAGGGGTGAGTTTCTGTTCTGTTGGTCGCACAGTTGAAGCAGGACTGATTATTTCATGTCTTTTTGTGTATTTTTTTATTAAACCTCTGTGTCTGAATATAACAGTTTTGAATACCTATACCAAGATTGCAGTTAACCTATTTGGAATATATAAAAATCCGAACCATCACAATTACAAGGACTCCTCAGCAAACACCATATAACAGCTTATATTTATTCTTTTGGTTAACTCTTTAGCATTTTATTCATGCTTTAATGCAATTGTAAAGTGGTCATTTAAATGGGTGCTTAAAAGGGGGAAAATGACATTTTAATTGCGTGTATGCGAATAGTTAGACCATTGCAAGGGATGCCCACTCATCGAGTTTGATATCACTGGAGGGCTTGCCTACTCATTAAGTGTGAAATTAAGACAACCAAGTAAATGGTGATGAAGAGTTGTCTCCACTCGTTATAATAAATCACGGTTTTACCCATTTACCCCTTCGATCATGAAATATTATCGCTGAAGGTAATCACATGTTCGTTGGACGAGTTTTTGAAAACTTTAGTGTAGATGTCATTACCATCCCTGTTTATCCCTGGAGCTGCAAAAATGAAAACACTGTCATTTGCACACATTTGCACCAGCTGCCTGTCCTCTTTCTTATCCAAAATTGCAACTGCAAAACTCAGCGTATTTGAGTTGAGAATATGCCACCGGCAACATAAATGAGGACAGTCCCTTTGAAATAAAAGTTTTACATTCATTTCTTAGTAATCACAAGAACATTTTGTTATTCAGCGCTTTCATTTTTGCGGCATTAAATTCAATTGTAAGAAAAATAATACATTTTTGTGTGTGCATATTTTTTTTTAAACAAATTTGTTGGGGTGTACTAATTAATTATTTACTGGCCAACGTTGACACTCTGATTTCTTTAATGCCTTTATATACGCTGTTTTGGGCCCTTATATTTTGTGTTTGAAAATCTCTCCTAATTTGGGCAAGATATACTGTATACTTGCCATGTACAATATGATTGTATATTTTTATTATTATTCTAATGTGAGTGGCACTAAATGCAGCTATATAAATAACTACTGCCCTGTCATAATGGCCCCCGTGTATATTTAATTCAAAACCCCTTGACCATCCCACCTTTACTCACATCCAACTGTCACTTCTATAATAGTCCATCCATCTTTATTGCAATAATGAAGAAGGGTCGTAACTAAGGGTGTCAAAATTAGTGCATTACTTTTGAGTTAAAGTTCCTTTAACGCCACAATTTTTTTTTTAATGACCGCCCCTTACTTGGAAAGTCTGTACTGGCGGATTCCAGTCGCAATGCAGCAGAAATGTCCACGTCAAAATTTAGCTGTAATAAAGTTTAAAATAATGCATATATTTGTGGAGACTGTGGTCGTTATATTTTACAGTTTTTAAAAATGTGCAGTATTTCACAAGTTACTTCATGAAAAATATGAAAAAAATGCGCTGAGCTGTCACTGTCCTACAAATGCAATTATGCCATCTAGTGGCAGAAAATGACCTCAACACAAACCAATATCACACTTTTTTTTTTTTTTTATGAAAACCTTGTATTGTACATTTTATTGTACATTTAGATCACATTTAAAATTTGTGATTAATCATGAGTTAACTATTGAAGTCATGCAATTAATTACGGTTAAAAATGTTGATCGCCTGACACCCCTAGTCGTAACATAAATGGGGCTCTTCCGGGATCAAAGGTACATACGGAGTGTGTGGGAGTTGTGTGTTATGTTTTGCACTTTAGTTTGGTATTTCTATGTTTATCCATTTACATTTGAGACAACCCACATGCATACATGCACACTTTTTCAGACTTAATTTAGATGTATTCTGATTCCAATCTGATGCAATCCATTTTCATTTTTTTTCTCTATTTACACTGTTAAGACACATCTGAACTACTGAGCCATCTAATCATAAAAAAGGAATTAGATGAATTGTACCTTGTACTTTAATTCCAAAACTTTTATTCTGACTAATAAATGACTCAGTGGTGCTACATCTGCAGTATTAAAAACATATTTAAATATGTCTGTTGCCAGCATTTGATGTATTAATCTGTGCGTTCCACCAATCAGCTATCGAGACGAACTTTAATGGTGATTGATAGATTGAGGTTATTAATCAAATAGCCAAATGAGTTCCTCCATAGATAATGTATTTCATAACTCTTCATTTTTGAGGGAAACCTGCTAGTAAATTTCCACTGCGACAGTGAAGTACTCCTTCTAATACAAGTTAGATAGAATGTGTGGGGACTTAGGAACGTGTTTAAACTTGTATCAAATCTTTTCAATAAATTGGTATTAAAGTATTCTAGGGAATCATAGATTGTAATTGCTTACTCTGGTTTGAATGCAATTATCTTGATTTTTGAATGATGGCCATGATTACCGGTAGTTGGGTGATAATGACAATAATGTTCGGAGAGTAGCTCTTAGTCAAATCTTAATCAAAATGATATCCACTTTGCTTGTGATTACATACTTGAATATGTGTAATACACATCCATATATTTCATAAATACATTTGTCATGCGGTTATTTTATGGTTTACATTCTCAGTAGCTCATAGCAAAACTACTGATTGGCCAAATAAGATCACAGTACATTTTATATTTAATCCACCTTTAGTTTTGATTCATTTAAGTTTATATGATGTCATAACATTTATCGCACAAAGAGTTGCATTAATCTTTGACATGTTTTACTAAAAATGTGTGTGTCAATCGACTTCATCTTCAGAACATTGTAAAGAATTACAACTTGGGATAATGTCTTGACTGATGGCAAATCATTGTGCGAAATTAATGTCTTCCTGAACCACTCTTTCATGACTTGACCTCGATCAATCCTGCTATTGTCACTTGGGAATAGCTTGGTAACTCGTAATCTTTTAAGCATAAACAGGGGCCCTACTAAGCTGAAACCCAATATGTTGCAGGTCACTGGTTGACCTCTCCGGTTTGATCAGATTTCTAAATATTTTTTCTAGGGCTGTCAAAGTTAAAGCGTTAATAGATTAATTAATCACAGGAAAAAAGTCGCATTAATCAGATATTAACACATATTAATCGCACTATTTTTTTGGACCGCAGTTGAGCCTTGAACGTAACCGCGGATGGTTACATTGAAGGCTGCGCAGGTCAGTGATGAGGTCAATGTATGGCATTTCCTACGCCTGTTGTTCCAAGATGAGCAGGGTGACTCCAGTTGGTGTGCTCGGTATTAAATTTTGCTTTAAAAAACACCCCGACGGGGACTTTAGATAATACAAAAGTAGTTTGCATTTAATTAATTAATAATTGCTGAATTGTACCCAGTTGATATGATGCTATTACCAAGTTTACGTAAGCATTCAGCATGTTCTTTGCAATATAATTGCTGAATTGCACCCAAGTTGTCAAAATATTACGGTAATTTGTATTTATTTTATATTACGCAGGTAAATTAGCTGATTAATCGAGATTAATCAAAACTAAAAAGTGTGATTAATCAGATTAAAAATTTTAATCGTTTGACAGCACTAATTTTTTCTCAGTTGAAATAATGAGTTGCAAGGTCAAATGGCAGCATCATGAAACCTTTATCAACTGCACATGCATTTTTAAATTCTTGTCCATATCGATCTATTCTTTTAATTAATACATATATATATGTTAGGGGTGTGAATTGCCTAGTACCTGACGATTCGATTCGTATCACGATTCACAGGTCACGATTCGATTCGATACCGATTAATCCCGATACGAATTGATAAGTCGATTGTTGCGATTTTTTTCCATTCAAATTTAGAAAATACTAATCAGTAAGCTTGTAGAGTGTAAGATTTATATGAAAATGTATTATTTATTTATCTGAAATTTCAGTCTTATAGAGGTTGTAATCTGTTTCATGTTTGAACAGCATTAAAATAAAATATTAAGGCTTAATGTTCCGTTCATATAACATTCTTCCATGATCAAGGTGTGAATCCTAACCCGAAGTCAGACGTTTTGTTGAATATTTTTCCATTAAAAATGGAAGTTTAAAAATCGATTCACACACACACACACAAAAAAGGCAATGATGATAAGACGTTGAATCGGTAAGACTACCGAATGAACAATTCTGAGCTCTTAAAAAAAATAATAAATAAAATTAAAAAAAAAAAAAATCGATTTTTTTTTATTGAATCGATTCGAGAATCGCGCGATGTAGTATCGCGATATATCGCCGAATCGATTTTTTTTAACACCCCTAATATATATATATATATATATATATATATATATATATATATATATATATATATATATATATATATATATGTATATATATATGTATATGTATGTATGTAGGGGTGTGTGTGTGTGTGTATATATGTGTGTGTGTGTAGGGGTGTGTGTGGGGGTGTGTGTATATGTATGTGTGTGTGATATATATATATATATATATATATATATATATATATATATATATATATATATATATATATATATATATATATATATATATAGCCCTGCGATTGGTTGGCAACCAGTCCAGGGTGTCCCCTGCCTACTGCCCAGAGCCAGCTGAGATAGGCGCCAGCAGCCCCCGCGACCCTTGTGAGGAATAAGCGGTCAAGAAAATGGATGGATGGATGGATGGATGGATGGATATATATATATATATATATATATATATATATATATATATATATATATGTGTGCATGTATATATATATATGTATATGTGTGTGTATGTATATATATATATATGTGTGTATATATATATATATATATATATATATATATATATATATATATATATATATATATATATATGTGTATATATGTATATATTTTTTTTTTTTACATATTCACTGTCACTGCTGAAGCCTGTCAGCATTCAGCCAGTCAAAATGAATGGAGACAACCAACCATTAATAATTACATTCACACCTATGACCAATTTCGTCTCTCCAATGAACCAAACATTCATGTTTCAGAATGTGATAGAAGACAATACAGTAAAACAATTGGTCTTGTAACAAAAATGTATTGTGCATCTGCCTGTTTACCATTCTTAAGTTCACCTCAGTAAAATGTAAAAAAAAAAACCGAGGTTAAGCTACCTAAATAGGCTACGTTAGACTGTTCCTGGATACGTTCCTGGTTTCCGCGGCTGCGTCATTCTATGGTGCAAATGTTTCCAAGGGATAGATAGAGTGAAAGCGTTACAGACATTACGTTTACATGTAGTCAATATTTGGCTAAAGTCAAGATTCTGGTTTCTGGATCATTTGGGACAACCTATTTACATGCTTGAATGGACATACCGTCGTTACTCCCGTATACATGGTCTTAGTGCTCAATTGGTAATCGCTTTAACCTTCTACGTTCAACAGAAGTCATTGTATTAATATCACTCACCACGTTAAATAAAGTAGTCGGTTTCTTCCTCACTCCAAAAGTGTGGTTCACTGCTGTGTCATCATGTTTGTTTACCTCTGCTTGAGTATTTCTGGTGGGTTGCACGTCAGAAGCACTGACTTACATGCGCTAATATATGTGTGTGTAGATAGACACTGTGACATTTTCAACGTTCTAACGTGACAAATCATTGTATTCAAGTGAGGCTCGTTTAACCAGTGGGGATCCTGTACTACAAAGACCAAGATTCCTTGTGAATATAATGTTAAAAAGGAGAAGAAGAAGAATAGCGCATGTGCACAAGGCAAACTAATACCCCGTTCAATCGAGGTATTATGAATATTCTTATATGAACAAGAATTCCAGTTACGAAATGGGTCTTATTAGGGTTGTTAAAAAAAAAAACTATATTGGCAATTATCGGGTTTTAAAAGCGTTATTGCCTGTATGTTAACATACTCAGAGTTACTGTTACAGAGTTAGAGTTACTACCGAAGGCTGTGGTAGGCTGAGATTTGAGTGATTTTTCCAAAAAGTTGATTACAATTCTTAATTGTATGTAATGTCAGAGCTATTTGACTTTCCGCTTTAAATATTTTAACATCAGGAGGTGAGTTCACGATGCTGCAGAACAACCGCGTTAAAAAACAGCTGATGCCATATATATAAAGGAAACCAATTCACATGCGTAAAGTAAAAGCGTAAGACTAACTTAGCTTAATGAGCTCGGACACAATGGCCCAGCAGAACATGCTGGACTTTTAAGCACACAAAATAAAAACTGTTGTTAAAAACTCCTCATGGGACGCGTGAAACATTTTGCCTATGTGGTATTTCTAGATAAGCAGGGAACACAATTGTCTTCTACAGGAAACTTTGACTTAATGTAATTGCTACTTAAGAGTTGTTGAGATATCTTGGGATAAAAAAAAAAAAACTACCAATTTTTTGTCATTTGGTTGAATCCATCAATTTAATAGATACTTGTCATGGTGCACGTGCTTCCACAGCTTTTATAGCTTGTGAGTGTCGACAATTCAGATATATTCAAAGCGCTCAAAACAAAGCTGCTTGATTTAATGCTTATCAAGCAATTGAGTCAGACATCTATTGTACTTACGTTAGACAAATCCTCTGTCGTTCTCCTGTTCAAGGGTGCAAATCCAAGAGTGCACACAGTGGAAGCCGCCTGATCAAATGGGCCACTTTATGCTCAAGAGACATCCACAGAGTAAACAAAATGTACATGCAGTGCTGTCAAAAGCTCCACTTTAAATTATATTTCAATATAGGTTCAAATCTGTATTAGAATAAATGTATATATCCACCATTTCCATGATTACACTGATGATTAGAGGTTCTGAATAATGAGGGAACGGTTGAAGGGTTGCATTCTATTTTCTCACGAGTTTAGAGGGAGACCTGAGCACTATGTAAATGTAAATTATGTTTACAGGAGATTGAGGAAGGAACGGGAACATGAAGCAGAAGATTTAATGAATAAATCAGTCAATGCTAATGCAGAGCTGTCAACACTCACGCTTTGAGCGCGAGTCTCACTAATTTCTGTCTTATGTCCCGCTCTCACGCTATAATATCTCACACTAAGAAAAACTACTACTGGAAGAAAAAAAAAAATCATACAAATCACCACTTGCGGATTGACGGGTTGGGCATTGATAATTGAGAACGAATGGAAGCGAGACATTCTCGCCACCAGAGCTGTGGTGCCGGCGCACGGCTATAATATGATCCTATCGGTTCCTTCAGAGAACCCATATTAGTTTAGCAAGTCCCAAGAAATTTGTGAAAATAAAAATAGAACAACAAAATAATATGAAGTAAATATGATAAAGAGATATTCAAAAAATAGCAGTCGTGTACATTCACAGAGAACTATCTATGATAATTAACTCATTCACTCCCAACCATTTTCACTGAAGCAACCCCCTTCGCGCCCGGCTGTTTTACTGGATTTTGACTGATTTTGCATGGCCCACAGGATATTGTGTTCCATTGCTATAAAAACATGGAACCTACCAAAAGAACAATTAGAGTATCCTCTTTCATCATCCATCCATCCATCCATTTTCTTGACCGCTTATTCCTCACAAGGGTCGCGGGGGCTGCTGGCGCCTATCTCAGCTAGCTCTGGGCAGTAGGCGGGGGACACCCTGGACTGGTTGCCAACCAATCGCAGGGCACACAGAGACGAACAACCATCCACACTCACACGCACACGCACACGCACACCTAGGGACAATTCGGAGCGGCCAATTAACCTGCCATGCATGTCTTTGGAATGTGGGAGGAGACCGGAGTACCCGGAGAAGACCCACGCGGGCACGGGGAGAACATGCAAACTCCACCCAGGAAGGTCCGAGCCTGGACTCGAACCGGAGACTCTTTCATCAGTAAAAAAAAAAAGTAAATCTCTACGTTTTGCAGCAATTAGCATTGGAATATAGCTAAGTTTCATCATTATTCACAAATCTGATTATAATTGTGGGGAAACTGCTTTTTTTTATTTATTTTTTTCCATCACGTCACGTCATGATGATTTAGGCCACGTGTGTTACTGTCTTACCCGGGATCAGGTGAGGGTTTGTGTTTTAACATTATAGAACGTCAGGAGACGTTTTTTTTTGGGGGGGGGGGGGGGGGGGGGGTTGTACTGTCATGACCTGGGTCGCATATGCCAGAGTTCATGCCCTGTTATGTGTCTGTTTAGGTACTGATGTAACAAGTGTCTGTTTACAAAACGTGATGTTCGTGATGTCAACCTTAAATCATCCTTTAGGTGATGTCTGGACCTTATGTGATGTCGTTCGTTAGTCCTTTCCAATTCACTGTCTGTGGGTGCAGTATGAGAATTGTGTGTGGTTTGTGGGATTATTGTCCAACTGTCCTGTGTACAGCGTCTCTGAGTTTCTCTCAATGTGAATATATGGAGAAAATCTTATTTGTGTCTGCATTTGGGATCCAAACCTTTCAGTACACAACACATATGTTTTTTTCCTCCCCTTATCCGTACATATAGTAGTTCAATAAGTGAATTTCTACATGTACAACATGAAAAGAACTCGAGTTATTAAGTAGCAAACGGCTGTGTATCCTTCAGGCATCCACTTATCAGGAAGACTGTTTAGAAAATTGCTTCAATTTGCAAGGGAACATGGAGTTTGGGTCACACAATGTCATGGTTTGATGAGTCTACATTGACCCTGTTCTACATCAGCGGGAACACCAGGTTAAGAAGAGAGGCAGATGAAGCGGTGCAGTGATGCATCATGCATGTGCTTACCATACAAACCTCTTATGAGTTGAGCTCGCTTCAGTTGGGTCCGGATAGGTTCAGCAACGGAACGTGCGAATACCGTGAATGATCAGGTTTTTACTCATGACTGAATTATTTTATTTGACATTGGCATATTCTAAGATGACAATGCCAGGATTAGTTAGGTCCAAAACCAATCAAAAGCAGAACAAAAAATTAAGGACTGGAGCTGTCAGTGTTCCCAATATGTCAGATAAATCAGTTATTCCGATGCACTGTGATTCTGCTTTTTAATAACACAATATTTTATTGGAAAAGTCTAGCATGCCTTCCATGTTATTGTTTGTTGCCAGTGGTTATATCTCCTTGTAAATTCCACATTCACACTCACAAAGGCATCTTTTGATTGTCGGTTCATTTTTATTTTCAAGGGTATTTTTCCTCTGAGGAAAGAATTCTGAAATCAACTTGACTTGAAAAGGTCTAGTTAATGTGTCACCTCCATACCAAAACATGTGTGTGTTTTACAGCTCAGTTTGGTTGGAATTAATGTTTACAGGGTTTCCACTGGTCATTAAAAAGCATTAAAAGTCATGAAATGGATTTTTCTAAAATGAAGACCCTAAATGGTATTAAAAACCATTCAAGATGATGTCCAGAGGCATTTAAAATTTAAATACAGTTGATGCAACAACATTGTTGTTTATTTTACATACAATGTTGTGCAAAGGAGTCGCTATAATGCAATTTGGCCATAATAACTCTCCTAAAAAGATAGGGGACCGTGGTTGTAATTTACAATGAACAATTGCTCTGAATTTGAAAAGACAAATGTACTGTTCTTTTCACCATCATCCAACATGAAACACTAATGCCACATGGTGGCAAAAAATTACCTCAAATGTATAATACAATGTTTTACACCAATATAACTGTTTAGTATATCGTTTTAAGTTCAAGTTACTTTTTGAATTGCTTACTATAAAATTACTGTCACTTTATGAAAAGGTGCAACCACACTTGTTGTTGGTCACCATATTTGTCCACTTAACAATAGTATGAAAAACCTGATTAGAACAGATATAATGTAGAACTATGGAAATCATGCAATTATGATTTAAAAATTGTAATCCACTGACATCCCTAATTTCTGTACAGTATCCGCAAGTATGTATATATATATATGTATATATGTGTGTGTGTGTGTGTGTGGGGGGGGGGGGGGGGGGGGTGCATATACAGTATGACCTGAGCATTAAATTTGTATTAAGTTGCATTAAAAACAGCATTAAAAGCATTAAATTAGACTTGCTGATACCTGCAGACACCCTGGTTTAACAATCAACTGGTCAGACATACTAGTCAATTTAAATAAAGAGACTACCCAAATATGAAAAAGATTGTTTTTCTATATACAAAACGTGGCAACGGCTGATGAATCAATATTGGAGTCAGCATAGCAGGCAGCGGTGGTCTTTGAGGCAACAGTTGTTCATGTTGTTTTTTCAATATATATATATATATATATATATATATTATTTTTATCCACTGTTGTTGGAAATTATTCACATCACATCCCAACAGGCTCCCAACTACTGTGCTTGGTCCTTATCCGTACGCTGGCAGGAAATGGACAGAAATACAGATGAGATATGGAGTATGGAAGGCTCAGTGCTTATCTGTTTATAGTTTATAGCTATTCGCGGGGATAGCGAATAACGAAATCAGCAAATAATTGAAGATTCCTTATGTTTGCCGTTTGCCATTTAAAAAAAAATGCCAATTACGCCGTATGAGTTCAGAGACGCAAAACCCTCATTGACATTAATAGTACAATGAAAATGAATAAATGAAAATAAGTCCAACACCGCACGCAATGACATTATGTTCTTTGCCGTTTCTAATTGAATCATCAACAACCTTTTTGTTCCTTCTTTGAGTATCAATCAATATATTGTAAAAGACTAGATGTCCAGTTTCTTCAGTTTGCCCTTTACATTCTTCCTTTTTGTCCTCACTTAGGTGATGTTGGCTGCTTCCTATTGGTCATTGCTGGCGCCAGCGATCGACATGGCCGAGGATTCTGGGAAGTACGGCTCATTTGCTTTTTTGCCTGTGGCCATCGGCTTCACACTCGGGGCTGCTTTTGTTTACTTCGCTGACGTGGCCTTGCCCTTTTTGGTAAGAATCTCATCTCATAACTGATACATGCGCACTGTCTAAGACAGAATTCAATAACTTGAATGATAATGTGCGTATGTTTATCTGAAGTATATGTAAAACAAAAACTAAAATCACCTTGTGTCAGTGCAAGTGATTAATTTTTATACATAGATATGAAGTGTTTTGTATTTTTAATTGATGTTTTTGACTTGTCTACCGACACAGTTAACTTATTGACTGCAGACAGCGGGAATGTATTCTGAATTTCGGGCCTGTGAGTTGCTCTTTAACAGATGTCGCAGCAGGCATGATACCATGCCGCGCACATGGAAAAATGCCTGCTGAGCTTCCCATTATCAATAGATAAAACGTGCCCCATGTTGTATACAAGCATCCTTGCTCGATATCTGTTTGGGTTTCATCAACATCATCTGGGGAAAAAAAAGGTTAAGTATCTCACATCCACTTGTAGTCCAAATGTTTAGTAACCTGCAGAGAATGGAAAAGAGGCAATTTAGAGCAACTTTTGACCGTGTTGAAATTAACGTCTATGAATTATTTTTAGGGTATACTAGATGCTGTGTTTTATCAAAAGCATTACTTAGGGCCCTTGTAATAGTCCAACACTTATTTTTTAATTCTGCACTGAAAATGATGTCTGCAGTAAACATTCCTCTCTTTTTGGCGAGGTAGTGTTTTTAGGCTTCCATTCTGGTGGTTTTTAGCAGCTTTTGTAATTCACACTTTTAGGTCAAAACTGCCTGAGCCTATGATGTCAATGCGAGAATGACGCCCAGCCGATTGCTATTGTTTCCTTGGATGCTGGGTGTTATTTTCTTGTGAAAGTTGAAGAATTAAGCCAACCAAAACAAAATGGGACGGACAAAGCGAGAGGAGTGTGATTTGAAGCAATGGTTAGGACTTTGAAGATGAAGTGTTTTGGTCGGAATGAAATGATGTACAGTACTTTGACAATGGCTTCTTTACGGCTTTCATTGTGGAACTGCCTTTTTCATCCGTGCGGCTTCTTGGGCTCGGCTATTGGATGCTTCCTTCCACAGAGATCATTGTCTCAGTCCTACAGCTATAAACTTAAGCCCTCTCCTGCTGCTGCTAATGAAGCTCCCACAAAGGACTATCACCAATGAATGTGGTATAAAAAAGCTTCATTTTACTTAATGCTCGAAAACTCCAAACCAGTGGTCAACAAAATAAATGTGAACATTTCTACTAATGTACACTTCAGGCTAACATAGTAGAAAAGTAATAATGTCAGTAAATATTTGTTTGAAAAACACTTTTCTGTAAGTTACTGCTGCTACTACTAGTACTACTCTCTCTGGACACTTCTGTGACCAAAACATGCCTCACTGACTGCCTTCAAAACCACAGTTTTTAAACTCTATCTTTACAGTATAAGCCCAGCCATTCTATAATGTCAGTATGTTATTAACAAGAAAATCAGTCAACCTTTTCCTTTTGTGTGCCAAGTTGCCAACTTTTAATTCTTGTATTTTTGCCAATTGTATTCTATGTTTGTGCGCATGTGGTTATGTGCATCCGTGCGTGTGTGCGTGTGTCTGGAAGGACACACTGATCATTTTGATGGTGGTGCGGGGGGGATATCTTGACGGTTGTTTGCCTGTGTCTTTGTCAAGGTGATTCAGTAAAAATATGGCCCCCTGCCTTTGCCATACTCTAAAATAAAATTATCAGTTAGTGTGTTTATGCACCTGGCTGCTTTTACAGCCAAAGATAAATATGTAGCTTAGCAGAGATGTCATTTCGTTAGTAACAGAGAAGGCGAAAGATGAGGAGCAAGCAAAGGAATGCAAATAAAAATGCATTTCAGTACGAAAGAGAACACACTAATGGGAACCAAGGAGAATCTACCTTCAGCCTTGGGATGAAGAGAGTTAGAGACCAGTGTCCAGGGCTGCCATGTGCCACTGTTGGCCTTCCATTAGATGACTGTCTCGCTTAGCCTTCTCAACACAAAGAAGAAAAGCTTTATGCTTCTTGCTTTTCGTAGTATGGAGTTGTTCTCTTGGTCATTTGTACAGTAGGTGCTTCAAACTACCCATTGGTGGGCTTTTGTGTTATTCTTTAATTTTATCGATTTCTCCACCTCCAGTGCTTTTGTGCACTCATTCACGGAGTCAATTTTATCGATGTCTACGCCTTCAGTGATTTTGTGAGCTCATTCACCGCTGTGGAAGCAGCAAAGAACATACGGACAGGTTATTCTTACAGGCGCTTAGCAAATCCATGATCTACTCAGGAGATCAGAGAAAGAACAGCATGGGCACCAGTTGCCATGGTCGTGTAATCGTGTCGCCTCTCACCGTAGGAAGCTCTTGAGAAGATTTATCAGAGCCCAAGCTATGTCGGAGCGTCGCAACCTCGCACACCAGCTCAGGCTCTTTTCCTGCCAGGCTTAACTGGTTGTGGGTTTCAATCTCAGCCCTTGTAATCATGTCCTTGAGTAAGATCCTGAATCCCCAATGTGACAGTGTGACGGGGTTTTGAGTATCTTGTAGGCGGCGTGGTAGATCAGTAGTAAAGTGGTCATTTACCAACACAGAGGTTGTGGGTTCGATCCTATTCCATTGTGACCATTGTGTATCCTTGAGCAAGATTCTGAACCCCTAGTTGCTTTTGATGCTGAGTCATCCGTAGGCGAATGAGTAGTCGAATATAAAGAGCTTTGGGTGCCTTGCAAGGACCCCTTTGGCCTCTCCCACAGGTGGTGATCCCATAGGAAATGGGGCCCATGTTGCATTTTAGGGCTGTGGGGCTTACCATTGAGCCTCACCTCCAGACCTGACTACAGAGGGGTACCTTGTGAACCGCTTCTCGGTGATCAAAGACCTTGTCCAAAATGTATTTTCAACATAAGGGTCCCTTACCTAATAGGACCTTTTTGCGATGGATGACCCTGCCAAGGGTAGAACGCCTCAAACAACTTAGTTCTTAGGATCATTGGGACACACAAACCGCTCCACCACGATTAGGCAACAAAAGAGCTGAAAAGGTTTTATGCCATGGACATAATTATTGTCAAAAAAAAAGAAAGTGAAATATTGTTAAGGAGGGCACAAGGGTTAGATCAGGCTTTCCCCAAAAATGGCTGTGAAATGTGAACTGGTCGAAGTAGCAGAGAACAGCTGTTGCCTTGAGCTTCTGTGGTCACGTTAGGACAGAAGCAATGACACACATTGCATATGAAAGAGCGTCTGACACATCACCGTCATGCACTCTTAGAAAATATGACACACACACTCATACACGGAGCACACGTGAACAGTTTACGGAAGCACACTGGTGGGTGGAAGACAATGATATCCCTTATTCCATGTACAAAAACATTTTGTAGCTTTGTCTCTGGAATTCTTTCATTCTTACCTACGTCAGATGCTCAACAATCTCCAACTTTCCACACATTTTCAACGGGAGACAGGTCTGGACTGCTGGCAGGACAATGTAGTACTCAACGAAGCCAGCTCTGTTGTAGCACATGCATACATTGGATACTACATCCAAGGGGGACAGATTTTTATCTACTAAGCTGAAAAACTGTGGTCCATAAGAGCGTGTTGTCCCTTGTAGATCGTATTGAATGCTACATAGTTTTACCAAGAACTGTTCAATCCCTAAGCAATCAAGTGGATTTAAGATGAATCTTAAAATGAATATGAATAGAATAAATGAAAATGAATAGAATAAAACAATTGTGCAAATCAAACAATATGGTTGACTTGAGGTTGTACTGTAACCACAGTTAGTTGAGGTATTTAATTTAGTCTCTAAAGCGTTTTGGAATTTCTGCTTTTGATGATAGACTCTCTCGAACTCCTATTCACCAATGTTTTGTCCTTGTTACATCATTAGCTGCAGCCCTCTTCTCTTTTCAATGGTCTTCATATTCTTTGCTCATTGTTCTTCTTACATCTGCTTTTCTTTACCTGGTTCCATGGTGACTGTAAGGGAAATGTTGAGCTGCGATAATAGCAAGCATGAAATCAACTCGGAACATTGGAACATCTTGAATACAAACGCAAATGGTGTCGTCAGTGTTTGGACAGCTGCTGGTGGCCACTTTTACTGGTTCCTCAACAAACACCGTAGCCGAATGAAAAGAACCCTGGGAGGAGAAAAAGATAGATTGTGAGAAGGATAGTTGATAATGTAACAAAAAGAGGGTTAGGCGTTGACAAGTGGGGGTGAAAAGGACAGAGAGGATGATGGATTGGTTGGTTGACGATGATGGCCCATATGCACGTTTCCTGTGTGAAAATATACTCTTGAGATATATTTTCTTTAGTATAATAATGTAGTTGCTGCCATTCAAATAAAATTACCTCAGCATTATGTTCTTGGATCACAGTTTTCACCTTACAAGAAGTTCAACCAACAAATGGAGGCTGATGTCATGGTACACAATATATCAACAGGTCTGGGCTTCCTGTCCTGGAGCATACAGGAACCGTTTGGCCATCTGGACAGAATGAGCAGAGCACAGCAAACACATGGCATCTTCAGTGTTTGCTGTGTCTGCCGTCTCTTATACTGGAGTGAGCAAATTGAATATTTTGTCATGGTTACTCAGGCTGAAAGTTGAGGCTGTAACTAAAGAACATTTCCCTATAAGATAACATGAAGTTTATTCTGAACAGGTCATGTTCTCCACCTCTTCTGTCAAGCTTCTTGGACCAACCAAGTAGGGATCGTCTGAATCCGACATTATGTAACAGCCGCTGGGCCACAACCTTTGCACCAATGGTTTACACTATCTGGGTATGATTCAGTGAAAATATCAGGTCAATAAACTTCGTGTATCCAACCCTGATTTCTAGAACAGCAATTACTGAATTTGTCAAAAGCTGTGTGAGAAAATGTTTTATTAGACACTACAATGCTTGCACTGCAAACAAATGTGACTCGAACATGTCGAAAATATTGAAGATTGTTCAGGGTGATTGGTTGCTGTCACATCACACAAATGTGAACTATTTTGAATGCTGTACTCAGTTGATGCATAAATTATCAGACAGTACATTTCATGCTACCATGCAGATCTGAAGATGATCTCATGCAGACTAGCTGTCAAATTTTGCCGCAAAATATCTGAGCAGCATTACTCGCATCAACATAAGAGAGCCAAACTCATGCGTTCAGTTCTTTTAGCAAATGGGAATCTGTCATTGTATCCCCTTTCTTCCTCTTTAAGAAAATGTTTCTGGTTGACCAGATACTTTCGATATTATAACCATTTTGCAGCTGCATCCTGTAACACTCTAGTTCGTCACTGAACCCACCCATCTATTGTTTTTCTCTCTGTCAAATGCAGATCTGAATTATAGATATTTATCAAATAATATACTTTGACTTCAGAAGCACCCTGTCCATCATAACTGATTCATTCATTCATTCATCCGTTTTTTGGTGAGGGTTGTGTTACAGTGTAGCTGTCACAGCGAACTCTTTCTAGTGTTTGGTAACACAACATTAGCTTAGCGATTATCATTTGGCTTCTTCTGTTTTTTTCTTGCTGTCTTGCATCTTTAGCTATACTCTTCGTCTGCCTTTCGTGACAACAATGTGATTAGAAGTATTGCTCATTTGCCAACACAGAGATGAAGATTAGTTACTAATGCCATCATGTTTAGCCGCGCTGGCTGCTAGCAAGCACAGCTTGTAGCTTATGTCCATAAATGTGCTTTGGTTTGGCGCATGTTAGCAGTACAATACATTTGCCCGCCTATTTTATCCTTGTACAAAATAGCTGAGCTGACTTTATTTTATTATTTCTTGCTAAAATGATGAGACAAACTGGAGACCAACCTTGTGATCTTGCAGTACTCCACTCCACAATCAAATAGCAAAGATCAGAAGTTGCCAGTACGCGGTTTGCAATACAGTATGTTGTGTTTATGTAGTGTGAGCAGTAGAAAAGTAACAAAAACACAGAACAGAACTTACATAAACCGCATGTGGAATCATTTACAGATAAAGGATTTGGTCAAATTTTTGATAACTGGGCAGCGGCATCACGGAAGTAAACCAAAAAAAGTAGTAGACATTCAATACTGATCTGTTGGCCAGGACTGCCACTTCCCCCCTCATTGATTTTAAATTAGGGTGACCTCAGCATGACTCAACTGGCCACTGTCAGTTTATTTATCAAAAAGCAGTAGTGGTATTTGTATTTTGTTTCGTTGTCAGTGACTACTCAAAAATTGAGTACTTGTATTAAGTCTGAAATAAGTGGTATCGAACATGCTGTTGTATTTCGGTGCTAGGAAAATCTTTTCTGTTTGCACATTATTGGTGTCACACTTAGTGGCATTAACAGCTGGAGCAGCAAATTAATACAATCAGTGCTTGGGACTTCCTGTACCGCGGCATGATTGCTTCGATTTAAAGACGCATCTTAGTCACAGTGCTTAACCAGCAGAGCAAAGCTTCCTCTCTCATAATGTTTCCCACGTAATTTCGGCTGCTACAATTTCCATTTTTGGCTCGTGTGCCAAATTGACTTTTCCTAGTTGTAATTTCTCGATATTAGGCAGGCAGTTTATACATTTTCGATTATAGTACGTTTCAGTTGAACATTTTAGTTCTCAATTGTAAAATTTAGGGGTGTCAGGTGATTAATTAATTAATCTATTAATTAATAACTCATGATTAATCACAAAATGTTATCTCTGGCCTAATTGTACAATAAAATGTACAAAGTTTTTCTACTCTTAACATAAAAGTTGAAAAAAAATGTTAAACTAATAGAAATATGGCTGCACCTTTTAGTCATATACAGTAATTTCATAATTCATAAAATTGAGTTCAAATTAAAAATATGTACTGTACTGTAAAACACAAGTGTACAGTCAAACCTCGGTTTTCAAACATAATCCGTTCCAGAAGGCTGTTCTAAAAGTGATTTGTTCGAAATCCGAAACAATTTTTCCCATTATAATTAATGTAAATAATTGTAATCCATTCCAAGTCTAAAAAAAACTTTTTCCAAGTTTTTTTCATTTTTTTTTTTTTTTTTTTTACAACTATTTTACACAATAAACTGTACTGTATACTGTTTACCATAAATAGAAAAGCGTAGAATTAGACACCGTTTTATTTAGATATCCTATCTAAAATCATGAAAAAAACCCAACACAAAATGCAAACATTTCTTTTTTAAATTCAATAGTTCTGCGCTACTTTCCTCTTTTCTTCACCAGCTTTACCACTTGCACTTACTTTCTTTGGACCCATGATTAGGGGCTAATACACGATGCAAAACTAAAAAAAAAGATTTGCGTAAATAACAATGAACAGGTCTGCTCCAAACGAACTTTGAACACGAATGTGCTACGGAGGAAGCATCCTGGGCATTCGAGTTAGCTCGGCTCCCGAGTGAGTCTCGTTCAGGTACGCTCGGCTTTTTTTCAGTTTGGTTGAGAGCCGAATTTTTGGACGAGTTCTGAGACGTAAAATTCTCAAATTTTCTGGTTGAAAACAGATTTGGTTGAGAACAGAAGCGTTCGAAAACTGAGGTTTGACTGTATTATTAAATTTATTATGGCTAAATTTAGACGTGTCTGCTGCGTTGCAACTGAAATTCCCCCAGTACAGGCTTTTCAAGTAATAGGCGTTCATTAATCACACGTTAAAGGGACACTTTACTTATTGATCCATTTTTAGCAGCAAAAAGTTGCTACTTTTTCAATAATTAATTTGGTGACGTGATTATTTTTTTATGTACATTTAATAACTTTTAAACCATTGTTAAAATGAATCGAACGCCGGCATGTTTGTTACACGTGACTAAATAACCCGGATGTTTACGTCACTAGTGTGTAAACGCTACACTATGGAAGCACTATGCAACGCAGCCGTGCATCTAGCGTCAAACCCGGAAGGATTAAACCTTATCGCTTCGAGCCAACACGACAAAATAACACTACCGAAGGAAAGTCTGCCTTGGATGTGAAAGTTGTGGCGCCAGATGGTCTTTTCGGGCACAAAATAAACTTTGACGAACGAGTGAATCAGGCGGGGGGTGAGTGGTGCTCGTGCGGGAGCTGCAGGAATGGACAATCCGCTAATGAATGTGTGCTGTCTGGAAATGAAAGAACTCGAGGATCGGTTCCTTGCGGACAATCTCAACTGCATCCTGGAACATCAGACATTCAACATGGCAATACTAAATAGACATTCTCAGGATAGCTTTGGTTGCGATGAAAGATGTTAAGAAGAAAAGTCTTGGAGGAGCAAATATCCAACAGGTAAAGTGACACACAGTACGAGCAATGCAAAACGTGTGGAACTGACGAAATATTTCAGGAAAAAGAAAAAATAGTAAAATTAAATGTATCGTCGTTACAGCACCCAACCTCCCCTAGCTGTTTTTTTTTTCTTTTTTGCGTAGCGTCCCACTGCGGTCAGGCCAGCCGCCACTCGAAAAGACGAAGTCAAGCCAGCCGCCCCAACGATTGTTAATACTGTGCATTACGGTAACGTGCCGACGTGCCCCTGCGTTGGCCACCTTCAAATGAATTATGAAATAAAACAGTCCGTGCAGTATAATAACGAATGCCCCCCCACCCCCGAAACATGCCTACCTTTCGCTTTAAATTTGCTTCGCTTCTCCGAGATCTTTCAGTGGCCGTAGTAAGACCTCGATTTGTGCCGGCTGTTGTGAGAGTGAAGGCTCCGTGTTGCTAGCAGTTGCGGCTCCTCCATCGGCTTGATTATTTCCCACGTCTGGTTCTTTAAAGATACTCGGTACTGCGTTGGGCTTTAGTATTAGGCGTGTGGCGTACCCCATCTCAAATTGTAACATATATTCGAAGTCCTCATGCCTGAAATGTTCGCTGCGCGCACGCCTGCTTGTCCTTCGAGAGGTTGACAGCACTTAGCAAACAAACCATTGTCTACTCAAGTAGCTTTTTTTTTTTTTTTTTTTTTTTTTTTTTTTTTTTTTTTGTCTCGCGGGTTTTTCCTTGCCGACGCCTTGCAAAATTTTGCAATACAGTAAGGCATAACTGACGTTTGTGTCTTCCTCGTTGTTATGTCTGCGTGAACTACTGTTCCCCAAGCGAGTATACACACTAGTGACGTCACCACTTGGGGGCGTTGCAACACGGAAGTACTTCTATGTTGAAAAAAGTTAAATAAATCAATATAGGAGTGTATTCTTCATCTCTTATGCATGTTTCGTAGCTATACTAACTATTTACTGCCAATCAAGCCATACATGTAAAATTAAAGGAGCCTTCCTTTAAAGGAACTTTAAATTAACTCAAAATGAACACACTAATTTTGACACCCTAGTAAAAATATATGTAAACTAATTTCAGATCATTTCCCTTTATAATTTCGGCTAATAATAACAATTTATTTTGTGACTGCTCATTGAATATTCAGTGTGGCAGCCGCCATGCCCAATAACAGTGTCTTTGTCGAGATGTGTCACACCAGATCTGTGGGTCTTGTGTGAAAAACACTTTTGAATGGCCTCTAGTCAGACCTGTCATCCTTGGTAATAATTTCTGTTATTTTCACTGTTTTTTTGCTGCTAAAAGTGATGCCATTTCTAAAAGGTTCTAAATAAAGCAGGCTTCCATTATGATTCAAACAACTAAGAGAATAATTATGATTTTGTACTCTAGTGAGGATAAAGGTTTGGAAAATGGATGGATGGGTAAGTGGATCACAGCACAACCTCCTAATTCTGAACTTTTTTTTTTTCCCCCATCCTTTGTATTGTATTCTGTGTTGAATACAAAATAACATAATGATGATGAACTGGTAAATTGCCCAGCCAGATGTGTAGGCCTGTTTTGATAAATAAAATAAATTAGTCCAGGAACAGAAGGCATTTGAAATGAGGCAAGGTCGAGAGGGTGCGGTCGTTTAAAATAAATGAACTTCATTTTTATTATTGTCCTTGATCTAAACTCTTGCTTTGTCTTCAGTTGTAAAAGCTCTTCATAAAGCAATAGATTGCATTAACGAGTTGCATAATTAATTGCAATAGTCCATTCATCAGTCAAGGCTAACCTGACAAGCCAGATGGCTCGTTTCACTTAAACAGTGTGAGCGGAACGAATTACATTTTCAACTACAATGCTGGGAGCTGTTGAGAAGACACAATGTGCATTAACATCCTGACATGCCATAATGGTTTCTTCACAACTCTATCTGGTGAAGAGGTGAAATAAAACAAAGCGGAAAAACTTGTGCATGGAATTGGTGGCACTGGTTTGTGTCATTATTTAAATTGATTCTTGTGTTGATGTGTTGGACTTGGACTAGAATACAGTCAGTCATGTGTGGGTGCACACTGTACAGCAGACATGATATGTAATCATGCTGAGCTTGATTTGCATGCACTTTAAAAATCAAATCTTCAATCAGGTCGGAAGTGTTCGAACAAGCTTTTTGGTTATTTAGTGCTAATGAGAGGTTGCTTCCAAATGCCTTTTGTTGACTCTTTTGCCATTCTTAATTGTAATTTGCAGGTTTTCTTGATGAGATGTAGGACACAACAGCACAATCTTTACCGGCAGGCACGCTCAATTACTGCTCGAGTCACTATTTTTCTTTCAGTGTTTTAATGCAAACCTTTTTCAAGCCGAACCAAACTCTTAACTGTCAGTCCGTCACTCCGTTATAGTTCTTTTACCCACACTGCTGTCATCGCTAAATTACACAGACATGAAAATCCCTTCACCTTTTGACGTAATTCGCCGTTTTGAAACCAAAATCGCTCACTTACGCGATTCATGCGGTTCCGATGAGAAACTAATTGGGGATGACAACATGATCGGGGGGTGAAGAGATTTTTAGAACAATACATACCACATACTTAGACCAATTTCATAGGCAACGAAATCTTGTGGCTGACATGTAGCACTAGCAAGCGCTACGTACCACGTCGGATACATAGCCTACATTAAAATGAGTTTGCTCCCGAGTCACAATTGTTCTCTTCTCTTCATTGTCGTTCACTTCCTCATCCTTATTTATCTTCTGTTCTTGTTACTGCTTAACTTTGTTCTTTATCTTCCATCCATCCATTTTCTTGACTGCTTATTCCTCACAAGGGTCGCGGGGGCTGCTGGCGCCTATCTCAGCGGGCTCTGGGCAGTAGGCGGGGGACACCCTGGACTGGTTGCCAACCAATCGCAGGGCACACAGAGACGAACAACCATCCACACTCACACGCACACCTAGGGACAATTCGGAGCGCCCAATTAACCTGCCATGCATGTCTTTGGAATGTGGGAGGAGACCGGAGTACCCGGAGAAGACCCACGCGGGCACGGGGAGAACATGCAAACTCCACCCAGGAAGGTCCGAGCCTGGACTCGAACCGGAGACCTCAGAACTGGGAAGCGGACGTGCTAACCACTCGACTACCGTGCCGCCCTGTTCTTTATCTTGTTAATTGTAAATAACTTAGATTCTCACTTTATTTGTAATTACCGTAATTGCTGGACTATAAGGCGCACCTGATTATGCACCCACTACATTTCCAAAGGAAAAAGCATTTTGTCCATAAATAAGCCACACCTGACTATAAGCCGCATGTGCCCACATTGAAAATGAGATATTTACAAAGAAAGACGGTACTATGTAAATGAGGACCAGTGACCACTTTCATTATTGTAAGCAGAAGATCTCACTTATCCACTTTCAACTCGCAGAATGCAGGCAAGTCATTCTTCCCCATGTCATGTACAATTACGGTGTCACGGCAAAATGAAATCACCATGTAACAACAAACTAGAAAGCACTACCAAAACCAATACAACAACTGGACCACTAACTAGCAGAATAATTAACACAGAACATGCATTTTAAACGCCCTTTCAATCGCCAGTGCCACAAAGCATGCTGGGAGCGCCTCCAAGCTCCCAGCGACGCTACACATAGTAGCATGCCATTAGCAGTATGCTAAAACATACGCTAGCACATGCTAGCGCTAGTTTTTAAAAAAGGCGTAGAGCAATAACAATGTTGCTTTTGATCAATCACAAATCCCTCAAAGTCCTCGTCTTCTGTATCCAAAACAAACTGGGCAAGTTCTCCATCAAACACATCAGGCTCGTCTCATTGTCAGTCAGTCTCGCTCCTCGGAAATCATCTTTTGCGTTCGCCCACGCATTCACGATCCAATGATAAATCGTGGCGTAACTCTCACGGCACTGCCTGCCAGTCTTGGTATAGCTGTGTTCGCCATGTGTCATCCAGAGCTCCCGTTGTCCACCGGTTGAAGATCCTTCCTCTTTGAACGTCACCGTCCCCTCTCTCTCCGCCTCCCCGCGCTCGCTGATCACGTCTTCTTCACATTTTGGTGTCAATCAAACAATTAACTTAAGTGGCTTGTTAAGCTCTAAAACAAGCAAAAAACAAAAAGAGGACACATGCTCACTGAACATGCACGCTTTAACTTAATGGCAGAAGTTCCCCACTTATTTTCGTGTATCCTTCCACCGATGGCCTCATTCATAGTACAAAATAGATCCCCAAAGATAGCAATGTGAAAATAAATCATTTTGTCATTGGGAAATCCTCCCACACAGAAAGAGAAAAAGATCAAATATTCTCTCGCGTCCAGTGTTAATTGAATTAATTTTATGACTACAAATGCTTGTTACGGTTCTTGGATGAAAAATTCATATATTAGCCGCATCATTGTATAAGCCGCAGGGTTGAAAGCATGTGAAAAAAGTTACGGTTTATAGTCCGGCAATTACGGGTATTTATACTTTATTGATGTTATACCTTGATTTTTTTATTTGATTTTTTTATTTTTACTCCATCATCTCATCTCATGTTTTAAATTCATGATGTTTTATTGTTTGTCAGATTTTATTTAATGAAAAATAACTGTGAAAGTAAATGTTATTCTATAAAATTATTTATTGTCAAATAAATAAAAATTTTCGGCACGGTAGATGAGTGGTTAGCACGCCCGCCTCCCAGTACTTTGCATGTCCTCCCCGTGCCTACGTGGATCTTCGCCGGGTAATCTGGTCTCCAACCACATTCCAAAAACATGCTTGGCAGGTTAATTTGGCGCTCCGAATTGTCCCTAGGCAACCAGTTCAGGGTGTACCCCGCCTACTGCCCGAAGCCAGCTGGGATAGGCTCCAGCACCCCCGCCACCCTTGTGAGGAGCAAGTGGTTAAGAAAATGGACGGATGGATAAATTAACATTTATAACCACAAACAACAGAACAAAAGCACCGAAAATTGGTACTGATCAGTACCAGTATCAATACTCCAATATTCGGTTCGAATACGAAAGCGGCGTATGCGGCGTATTTTTTCAGCATCCAATAAATGTAGCAAAGATGTTTGCATTTCCGCACGGGTGCCTGACGCTATTTTGTTTGGAACGGTTGCATCAGCGACAGCGCTTTGAGATTGAGAACGAACTACTACATCACACGCAGGGAGAAGCACAAAACATACACAAAGCCAAATACCGGTAGCTTAGAGTTTAAAAAAAAAAAAAAAAAAAAAAGTGACAGATCGATCAGTACAGGTAGTCCTCAACTTACAAACACAAGAGGGTGCAAGAGGGTGTTTGTAAGTCGAATTGTTCGTAAGTCGAGACACATTAAATTTTGTTTTAAAGTTAAATTTAGTTTTAAAATTAAATGTAATTAAATTTAATGCAAAAATAAATATATAAATAAAATGTATAAATTAAAAAAAAAATGTATCTTATAAATTACATTTAAAAAATAATTTCTAATATTTTTTTAATTCAGTACAGTATACTAAAATTAAAATAAATAATATGGTGGAGGAGGAAGAAGTGGTGGATGGGGTAGTTATTTAGTGGAAAGTTCAAGTGAGGCTGCTGAGGTTCTCTGTAATTGAGTGGAGAAGAGTTAAGAGATCATTTTCTTTGTTTTTTTCCATTTGACATTTATCTCGCATACACATTTTAACAAAAATACTAAGGTTGCAGGTTTGAGTAGGAATAAAGCACGCTTTGGTGAAAATCCTTTAGCAGTGTAACATTTTTGAGTGCGTTGATATGTAAAATAAGCTGCTACAAACAGTTAGGCAGCACGAAGGCCAATATGCACCTGCAGGGTATGACACACATCAAAACATCATGGTTATGTAATTGTGTGCAACTGTAGCATGAGAATTGTGTCACGTTTGGTTGAGGCTGTGTTCCTCATTCCTTGCAGAGAAGCGACAACTATGAAATTTGGACTCCAAAGAATCGTACTTATATTTATCTGGATGTATTATATGACTTAAGTCAGTATAATATCTGATTGGTTTCCGTGTAGCAGAGCTTTCTAGATAATACAATTACAAAGGATGTGCAGCGTTTGCTGTTAATCCTTAATGTCAGTCATGCCTGATGCTGGCTGACTGTGTGTGAATGTAGCCCTGGAGGCCACCGGGTTTTGCACGTAGCGGAGGTCCTGCATAACCCTATGATTCATGCAGCCAGCACCTCATTTATTCACAACATGGACACAGAGCTCATGCCCCATCCTGAATATCACTTTACCAAAGGCAGCGTGTGCGCGTTCTGTGTTTTTCCTACCGTGCTGGCTGTCGTCGTTTTTTCTTGAATAATCATTGTTGTCTGAAATGTCACCATGCAAACTCGCTGGCCCCTCAGACACACAGCGGAAATTCTGCAGGGATTCTCGATCTCGGTGTACGCGGATTGGTAACACATTCACATTTCCTGTCTGATAACACCGTTTTGATGCCGCCTAATTCCCCTGAAGTTGTCCAATTCGGAATTCAACATTTCCTGGAAAATGTCTCTCAAGGCGTTTTGTTTACATTTTGCTATACATCATAACCATTTGGTTGGAGTCTTTGGATGTCATTTGATAAATACCTATACCTGTAAACAGAATGGTTCAATTGGGAGGTGAATTGAGATTTGGTCAATTAAAGTGTACTTTTGTTGCATTATAAAGTTGGCGTGTGGGAGAAAAAAGATGATAGTATCTCAATAACCGTTGCAACAATGTCGGTATTCTTTCCATGAAACACATTTCAAGGAAAACGTTAACCACGGTAACCATGGGAACATCAGGGAATCGGCATAGACAATTTTCTCTTTAATTGATTTACACTGCGGGATGCGGTATTATTGGGTAGGTTTATGTAAACAATGGGATAACACTGAAGAAAACAAGCTTTGCAACACTGCAAAGTAGTCTCTGAAAAATTGAATATGGATTATAAAAATGGCCAAAATACCATGGCACACTACGTTTCGAGCAAAATACGAGAGTGTAGTTTAGAAACTACATCCATGAATCAGATTGCCTTATTTTTATTTATTTATTTATTTATTTATGTATTTATTTATGGGTTAAAAAAAAAAGGAATAATCAATATTGGATCGTATTTTCCTTTTTGAGCCTGATATCAATTCATAAAACCATAAATCGATTATTTTAACATCTCTTTTTTTTCGTAAATCCATAAGAAAATATAATTTTAAAGGCCTTTTGTTTTTTTTTTTTTTGTTTTTGTTTTTTTTGGTGTCTGTTTTCTCGAAATTTACTGTTCACGTTAATTTGAAGGTATTTTCTTACATTTATGAAATACCTGACCTACTGTACTTTTAAGACAATTCAGAATTATTTTAATTGTGGGAATGCTAAAGCATTCCCACATATTTTATTGTGATTTTTATTCTCCATACTTTTTTTCTTTTTTGCCGCGTAACAACTCCCACATAATACTTCCAATTTATATCATTCAAATTTCAACTAGCTTCAAAAATTCACGCCTCCTGGGTAAATATTAGGGCTGGGAATCTTTGACTGTCTCACAATTCGATTCGATTACGATTTTTGGGTCTACAATTCGATTCAGAATCGATTTTCGATTGTCGATTCAAACGATTTTCGATTCAAAATTATTTGATTAACAAATGATTTCTGCTTCAATTTTACAGATGTGCACAGCATCGTCATGGTCTACTCCAGTCTGCTTTGCAAGACAAAATGACAAGTAGAGACATTAAAGTGTCTTTTTTTTTTGTTGTTTAAACATTTATTAATTTTGTATTGTAAGTGCCTTTTTCCACAAAACAGCATGTGGGATACAATTGCCTTTTCCCCTTCTTCTTCATTTCTAATTTAAATAAAATCGATTTTTGGATATTAATATCGATTCGATTCATAAATGAAATCTCGATTCTTTTATGAATCGATTTTTTGGCACACCCCTAGTAAATATCATCTGATTCCACATTACTTAAAGAATTTGCACAATTTAACATTTAATATCAACTCTTTCCCATTCATTTTCAATGGGACAGATATGGAACTTTTCCCAAGTATCACTTTCCACACCCACTTCCATACATATAACTTAGCATCATTACAAGGTGTCTCAAACTGGTTGGTGGCACAGTTGGTAAAGTGCATTGCCCAGTAACCAGAAGGTCATAATTTCATAATTTATCTCTCAATTTACTTCATAAGAATTCCACATGCATTCGAAATCTTAGCATTCACCTTTCAGCATTCCCACACAATTTCTCCAGAAATTGCACTTAGTCTAGTTTATCCATCCATCCATCCATTTTCTTGACCGCTTATTCCTCACAAGGGTCGCGGGGGCTGCTGGCGCCTATCTCAGCTGGCTCTGGGCAGTAGGCGGGGGACACCCTGGACTGGTTGCCAACCAATCGCAGGGCTAGTCTAGTTTATATTTGCAATTATTGAATTTGAATTATAAAATTATTTTCATCTCATCCTTGCTGATGTCATTGTTTGTGTAACACAACACGTGTTACTTTCATTATAAACTACAGTAAATCATTTAACCAGTTACTGATTCCGCAAAATTTAAATTTGAATTTAATGTTTGTGAAGTTTTTATCATGTCCTTGATATTTAAGAAGAATACATGTTCCATAATTAATCAATATCACATTGAAGTGAATTGAATAAAAAAAAAAAATCCAAATCAAATCTAACTGAACTCTTGTGAATTGAAATCGACTCAAAATTACAATCGATACCCAGCTTTAGTTTTTAACCTGGATTTAAAAGCATTCACACTTGGGGCTGACTTGACTACTGCTACCAGCTTATTCAATTAGCGTACAGCATAACAGCTAAATGCTGCTTCACCACGTTTGCTTTGAACTCTGGGTTCTATTTAAACTGAGTTTGCCATGGACTCTGTATGAGATCATTTACGTGATCCATGAAGTCGAACATTACACGACTCTCTAGCCTCAGGTTATCGCATAACAATTCATCGCTTCATTAGTTTTAAGGCGTCTTGACAGTTTAGTTGCAGACAAGCTGAAGATATTGAGGCGCCGCTGTCACATCTCTACAGGATTGTTTTCCATGCCCCTGGCGAGCAGCTAAATGTCACCACTCAAGGATGGAAATTTTGAAGCCATGTGCGTTTTTTTTTCTCTTTTAAATAAATAATAAAGCAGTGGCTATGTTGCTGTGACACTAAGCCGCACACTGCAAGACATAGACTCCTTGTGATCGAAAGTATTCCTATGGGCGCAGTTTTTTTTTTCACTTGCACGCATCCAGTCGCAGCCACGTGCACAGCTTCCCTGAGTCGAAGCCCTCAAAACTACTTTGATGGCTCGATATTGAGATCAAAGTTGTCCTCACAGCGGTTTGCACTCAGGGAATACTTACTATTCACCTCTATCATTGGCTTGACTTTTTCAAGGCTGTTTTGAGAAGTGACTGGTGCATGAAAATGATATGATGTCTCTTAGGGCCTGAATATACAGGTATGACCACTTTTTATTATTGTGAGATGAAATGGTGAGAAACTGTATCTAATATCACAATTACATGATTTTTTTATTTTTTATTTTTTTTATCACACAATATTGTTAGATAAAATGAAAACTGTGGAGCTATTTTCAGTGCCCGTAAATCGCAAAATGGCCACCCCATGTGTTGTTTGGGTTGACTTCTCCCTTAGGTAATGTTGGCTGATCATTTCAGTAGAATCTGCATGGTTCAATATTGTTTGGCTGAAATAGGGCACGTCGACAACGGGAGTGGAGGAAATGAAGTGAGTGCTTTGACAAAATGGGATCCATCTTGGCGGGAAGGCAGGGGGGGACCTGTCAGTGTCAACATGCGTCACGTCTTCCCCTGGCAATATAAACATCATTTTACTTTTTGTGGGGGTTTGAAGACACAATAGCACAATAACGCAACATAATAAATAGACAGTTACGTTGTGAGCAAATCAGGGCTTTCCACGTTTTAATCAACAGGGACAGCTAATTGCATTTGAAAAATGGAACAATTGGCGTTGTCTTGCTTTTTCTACATTTAAAAACAAGCCTATGTCATACACAATGGAAAGTCTGCAGCAGTGTCAAAATTAGTGCGTTAATTTTGAGTTAATTTAAAGTTCTTTTAATGCCACTATTTTTTTTTTTACGCACAATTGACCGCCATTCAAAACATAGCAGACACGTCCATGTCAAAATTTAGCAGTAATACATTTAATAAATAATCATGCATATATTTGTGGAGACTGGGGTTAAGTTGTATTTTACATTTTTAAAAATGTGCAGAATTTCACCTTACTCCATTTTAAAGATTAGATTGCTCTTAATATTAAAATATGTCTTACAAATGCAGTTATGCCATCTAGTGGCAGAAAAATTACCTCAACACAAATCATTATCATACTCATATTTTGTGCAGTGCATATTTTTAATTGTAACTAAATTTTATGAATCATTATGAAATTACTGTATCAGTGACTAAATGATGTTTTATGTTCACAAGAGTATGGAAACTTATATTTTATTGTATATTTTATTTAGAGCTGTCAAACGATCTGATTAATCACATCTTAGAATTTTGATGATTAATCACTGACTTAAAAAGTTTTTTTTTTTTCCCAACACATTTTGCGCGCTAAATTTGAAGCGCACCTATTATGTGTTAATTTTCTCAACATTTAATGTTATGAGGATATCTTCAAAAATTTATATTCACTGCACACGCTCATCCTGCTTTTACTAATCAATTAATTATTTAAATAATTTAAAATGGGAAAAAAATTACCTACGGCATATGTAAACATTTATTAAATGCTTGACCGCACTAATTTTATTGTACATTTATAACAGATTAAGTGTGAGTTAAACTTAACTAAACTATTGAAGTCATGCGGTTAATTATGATTAAAAATTTCAATTGCATGACACCCCTAATTTTTATAATACAGGATTATATTGACGCTGTCCTGTAAAAAAACACTTATGTCCATTTTTGTCATTTTTTACATTTATTGGATGAAACTAAATGCAAACATCCCAAAAATGAAAAAATAAAAATAAAAAAAATGGACATAGGTGTTTTTCACAGGACAGACATGATATGTTAGTTGCTTAGGGTTAGAGTTAGGGGCAGACAACATAAGTTCGACTTCTTTCAGCCCCTTTTTATTTCTGTTGTTTTAATGGAATGAAATAAAATTGAATTGAATTGAATAGTTTGTCATGTTTCAAACAATACTGGGTGGGGCACGATCTTTCGCAAGCAAGTACCATGTCATTCTTTATTTTTTTGTATTTTGATGGAAAGAATGTCAGAGACTTTTTTTTTTTTTAAACTTTTTAATATTCATTTCTTTAAGAATGCTTTAATAAGGACTTTATTAGATACTGTAGCTATCATCCAGAAATATTGTTGGTGAATTCACATTACATTTTAAAATGAACACTCAGTCCTGTATTTTCTAAAATCAGTTTTATTAAGAGTCATATATAAAGCGCACAGCCTTTATAGTAAATCATTAATTCCTGCCTGTATCGTAGCGTGTTTGGCTCAATTAATTTGTGCTTCAAGACAACTTGGATTTCATACCGTGATGTCTTATGCTTTTCCTTCAAATCATACTCGTTTTGTAATTGTTCTCACACGGAATATTTTCTCTTTTCATCTGTTGTCAGTGCTGTTATTTATTTAATTTTTTTTGTGATGTATTTTTTATATAGATTGTGTCACATAATAGCTATTGTTAGACAGCTAGTTTGAATTACAGTTTCAGGGACTAATCGATTTGTTCCTGGAACCTATTTTTAACTTCAAATGGGAACACCGACATTAATCAATCGTTCACTGTCTTAATTGAAGAGACTCAACTCAACTTTATATATCAAGCATTTTAAAACAACCATCGCTGCATACAAACTGCTGTACATGGAATGAAAATCAGTCATGCAATAAAGACAATAAAGAGGTGTTTTTAGACAAGTTTTAAAAGTGGGTAGAGAGAGGGATATTGACAACATTTACGCAAGTGCCATCCAGGTCTTGATTTCCTCCAGACAGAAAAGAAGTGGCTTTAATGGAACCGTTTCCTTTTTGCTCAGTGGGGCATACATCTGACTATCATCCGCATAGTAGTGAAAGGAAATACTATGTTTTCTTAAGACGGAACCCAGTGGTAGCAAATTCAATGAATAGAGCAGCGGCCCCAAAATTTAGCCCTGCATAACACCATATGACAGAACTGTCAGCCAAATAGAATCTAAATCACTTCAGAGTACTACCACAAACAAAGATAAAAATAAATCAAATTATAATTAACATACTGTAAATACTTTTTTTATAATAATTTTCTTTTTGTCATGTTTTGGTTCCATGTGGTTAGGTTTTGTTTGGTTTTAGGTGTTTGTAGTATTTTGTCCTGAGTTCTTCCCGTGTCTCGTTATCGTCCACCTGCGTGTGTCTTCCCTCCCTAGTATGTGTGACCTATCACTGCCCTCAGCCTATTGTGTTTCCCAGGTGTGTCTTGTTAGTGTCTCGTTAGTGTTGTATTTAGTCAGTTGTGTTTGTTCACGCGTTGTGGTAGCATTGTCTTGTCTTGGTGTGGCTTGCTGTGTGGGTGTCGTTTGCTGTCCAAGCCAAAGTGTTCTCTCGTCCAAGCCAAGTGTTCTCTCATCCAAGCCAAAGTGTTCTCTTGTCCAAGCCAAAGTGTTCTCTCGTCCAAGCCAAAGTGTTCTTTCGTCCAAGCCAAGTGTTTTCTTGTCCAAGCCAAGTGCTCTCTCATCCAAGCCAAATGCTCTCTCTACCAAGCCAAAGTGTTATCTCATCCAAGCCAAGTGTTCCTCTCTCTGGTCCAAGCCAAGTGTCCCTCTCTTCGGTCCAAGCCAAGTGTTCCTCTCTCTCACGTCCGAGCCAAGTGTCTCTCTCACGTCTAAGCCAAGTGTCTCTCTCTCACACGTCCACATTCTGCCAAGTCTGTCCACGTCTGTCCACATCCTACCAAGTCTGTCCTGCCAAGTCTGTCCACATTCTGCCAAGTCTGTCCACGTCTGTCCACATCCGACCAAGTCTGTCCTGTCAAGTCTGTCCACATTCTGCCAAGTCTTTCCTGCCAAGTCTGTAAACATCTGTCCACATTCTGCCAAGTATGTCCACCTCCTGCCAAGTCTGTCCTTCCAAGTCTGTAAACATCTGTCCACATTCTGCCAAGTCTGTCCACGTCTGTCCACATCCTACCAAGTCTGTCCTGCCAAGTCTGTCCACATTCTGCCAAGTCTGTCCACGTCTGTCCACATCCGACCAAGTCTGTCCTGTCAAGTCTGTCCACATTCTGCCAAGTCTGTCCTTCCAAGTCTGTAAACATCTGTCCACATTCTGACAAGTATGTCCACCTCCTGCCAAGTCTGTCCTTCCAAGTCTGTAAACATCTGTCCACATTCTGTCAAGTATGTCCACCTCCTGCCAAGTCGGTCCGTCCAAGTCTGTAAACGTCTGTCCACATTCTGCCAAGTCTGTCCACCTCCTGCCAAGTCTGTCCTTCCAAGTCTGTAAACATCTGTCCACATTCTGCCAAGTATGTCCACCTCCTGCCAAGTCTGTCCACCTCCTGCCAAGTCTGTCCTTCCAAGTCTGTAAACATCTGTCCACATTCTTCCAAGTCTGTCCACCTCCTGCCAAGTCTGTCCTTCCAAGTCTGTAAACATCTGTCCACATTCTGCCAAGTATGTCCACCTCCTGCCAAGTCTGTCCACCTCCTGCCAAGTCTGTCCTTCCAAGTCTGTAAACATCTGTCCACATTCTGCCAAGTCTGTCCACCTCCTGCCAAGTCTGTCCTTCCAACTCTGTAAACCTGTCCACATCCTGCCAAGTCTGTTCTGCCAAGTCTGTTCACGTCTGTCCACATCCTGCCAAGTCTGTCCACGTCTGTCCACATCATGCCCAGTCTGTCCACATTCAGTCCAGTCATGGCAACCAGTCTGCTCACGTTCCGTCCCGTCCTGTCAGTCACCATATTTGTTGTAAATAAAGTTCCTCACGTTGCCCTTCCTGTCTATTTCCCGGCTTTTTTTTTTCACCTTTGGGTCTCCCCTCATCCACTCGCTCGACACTTCATGACACTTTTTTTCTTTTCTCCAATTTTTCTCTCATAGTGGTTGGGAATCACAGTTTAAATGCCTGTGGAAATATAATCCTTCCTTCTGTGTGTGCTGTATTGCTCGACTTTCGAAAGCTTTATTGCTTTTTCATGTATTTGTCTGAAATGTGCCATATCTTATTATCAGTCACTATTTAGGATCCTGCTTGAACATCATTCTAATTATCACGATCCCCATGTTGATGTCAAGAGGATTTCCACCCTATTACGCAAAACTGTGTGTGTGTTCTAAATGTCAGTGCATTCAAAATTGGACTTTCATCTTTGCCGGTCTAAAAGCTCATTAATTAAGCATCTTTTAATACCTGGCAGGGTGTCATTTGCATTGCCCACACATTCATACACACACACTCATGCTGTCATCAATGATGAGTCCATCTTAAATGATTGATACAAAATGAAACATGGACTCTTAAATTTGGTTTAGTGTCGCTGTCAATCAATATTAGGAATAAAGTACAGAACAACAACTGATGTATGATGATTTTAAAAGTTTCATTTATAATTATTTTTATCTACTTTGTTGTTACAATTTAGTGAGTGGGGCTGTGTGTGGCTTTCTGTGTCGTGACTTGTTGGACAAAACTGGAATGCTATCACCAAACAAATACCTGATGGGCATACACACCTCAGGTATACAAATAGATGCCTTTAACATCCATAATAATAATAATTGCATTATTAATGTTTTTATTATTATTATTATTTTTTAATATGGAAGAGTCTGGATTCCTCCCGTTCATTTGTAGGGACGTAATGTTAAGGGCAATATCGTGATATTATGATATTAAAACTGCCACAATATCGTCGTTGTCATGTTCACAATATTTAAAAGGAACACATATGTTAAAAAAAAGTCAGGTTGATTTCCATTTCTGCATTTCTAGCACCCTCTAGTGGCTAGTTTCTTAGTGCAATTTAATTTTTATTGGGGATGTTTTGGCCTTCTATGTTCAAAATCTATGCAAATTGTCAGATGAAGGGGAACCTAATTTGCTTGTGAAGCCATCAATGCGTGCCTGCATCAGCAAGTAAGAGCCTCACTGTTGTTATTAGAGATTGTAGGTGGTTTATATGCATTGCTGTTATGTACAAAAGCACAATATTGTGCTCTTTTTGTATGACCTCTTTTTTTTTTTTTTTTTTTTTCCAATATTGTGATCTTTTTTTAAATATCGCCAACCCCCCACAATATCGTGATAAATATCGTATTGGGACCTTCATATCGTGATGATATCGTATCGTGATGTTTGGATATCGTTACATCCCTATTCATTTGTCATGGCCATTTAGCTGGGTTATGATAAAATGGGGGATCTATTTCCCATTTTGATTGCGCAAGTCAGTAAAATTTCCATATTTGAAGATTAAGTGCAACCTTTTGGATAACTTGTTGTGATTTGTTTTGGTTGGAATTTGATTATTAGTAACTGTAAAATAGGATAGAAGTTTCTGTTCTTGGTAAATTGTTTTCATTTGGTAGATTGGGTTTATTAATTGGTGCTTTAAGCGGTTCTCATTATAAATATTTTGAATTCAGTTAACAGGTCATCTTGTATGTCTTAAGATATTTAATAACCCAAACTGTTTAAGGATACATTGTTGAAATTAATGTGGCACGGAAGAATGAGCACATGCAATTACCTGCACACTCTCATTACTTCATGCCTGAGCAAACTTACTCTCCTTTTTTTTTTCTTCCTTTGTGTCATGTTCATGACTTCAGCCTTCTTTTATGCTTCATTGCTACTTGCCCATGCAATACCAGAGAACCACAAATACAACTGAAAATTAAACATTTCAGCTTCAGTATGTTTTTCTTTCATCATCCTTTAATCCAAATTTTAACAGTAATTGATAAGTGAAAAAAAAAAATCTTTTTGCTGGTTAAATATGGGGGTTATAATGGCATTAACACGCAGTTTAACAAGTCATGTTCATCTTATATGTACATTTCGGTTTGTCCACAGGGTGTATCTGCTGACCCCAACATTGCCTTGGCCCTTGCTTCGGAATCCAAGATTGTCAAAGGGAAAGAGGACGGGCAGCTTCATCCATTTTCTGAATCTCAAGCCATCAAGTTAGGTAGAGCTGGACTTCCTACAGGCAAGCCACCCTTCATATACCCAACCCCGAAAAACATCATCATCATCATCATCATCATCACCATCATCATTGAATACGCATATAATGATGTTACAACATTTGTCACCGTCTTCTCTGATGGCTTTTTTTCCCTTTAATATCCTAACTTCTCTGCTTTTTGTGTTTCTGAGACCCTATCCTGATATTGAGTTGGTGTCCTAACATTGTAGTAGTCAGTTATGGGGTTTTCTCTTTCAACATCTGCATACAATCTCACATTATTATAATGTCTGTTATTAAGGTGAGGCAAGGAAAGGCAACACAGCTTTATTTATATAGCATATTTCATACATAAGTATGATGTGCTTCACATAATTAAAAGTATAACATTTAAAAGAAATGGCTATTTAAAAAAGTAAATTAAAAACAGGTTTCTAAAATGACTAAAATAAAATTCAGTGCAAGAAAAAAGAATAAACCAAACATTATATTTAAAATGTCTTTTTAAAGTTAAAACAACATAGAATGTGCATGCTAAATAACAGTTAGCTTTATAAAATAATCTAAATACACGTTGTCAGGTATGAGCTTGTGTCTGTACCACTCAGAAAATAATAATAGCCGTGCAAAATATGGCATCATAATAACAATAATTATCAAGCCAGTCTAAAAGGGGCCAAAGCCTTTTCTTGGATGGTGCTAAAAACAGCATTTGTATCTATTCAGAATAGATTTGAAGTGACGTCCCATATGTTTTCAGATTGACAGCTAAAATGCTCTTTTGTTTAGTGGAGGGGAACCTTGGAAAAGGAATGAAAGCAGGTCGTGTTTAGACAAATGTAAATTGAAAAAGGTTGTCTGAAGTACAAGCACAATCATTTCAACTCAAGAAGTTTAAAATCTAAATCAATAGTGTGACTCGTTTAGCAATCTGTTCTTCCGAAGAGAGAATGGCAATCTTCCAGGATTGTTCAGGTAGAACTAATAGTTCCAAACAATGATTTTCAATGCCGGTATCAAAAATGAATAGATGGCTGAATTGACTTTGTTATATATAGGGAATATAAGTCTGCTTATATTGCAAATGTACTGAATTCATTTCCAGCTTTCCTGTGGACATAAAAAGTGAAAGAACATCTACATTTTATAAATACGTCTATTAGGGTTGCTCGATTATGGAAAAAATAATAATCATGATTATTCCATCCATCCATCCATTTTCTTGACCGCTTATTCCTCACAAGGGTCGCGGGTGGTGCTGGAGCCTATCTCAGCTGGCTCTGAGCAGTAGGCGGGGGACACACTGGACTGGTGGCCAGCCAACCGCAGGGCACATGATTATTTTGGCAATAATTGAAATCTCGATTATTCAAACGATTATTATTATTATTTTTTATTTTTTTGGTACAAAACAAGAAAATGTTTAAAGGGATACTTGACTCATTGAGCCATTTTCAGCAAGTGGAAAAATGTATTTTTTTTTTAAAGGTATTAATTGTACTTGAAAAATAATATCACATTAATTCTGGACAAAATATTAACTTGATATTGCTGAAAATGGCTCAATGAGTCAAGTATCCTGTTAAACATTTAAAAATATTAAGACTAAAAAAAAATAGAAACACTATAATTATGTAAGTTCATTTTGGACCAAACAATGTATAATAATATACATTTATAATATATATTTATGCATTCAATTATTTATGTTGGCAAAAACCTGTTGGAGTGCAGCCTGTGCACTGTGCAGTAGGATGATCATTTATTTTTTGGTACAAAATAAAACTATTTTTAAACGTAAAAAAAAAAAATATATATATTAATTTAAGACAAATACAATTCTTTGAAACACAAGTTCCTTTTGTAGGAAAAAATTATTAAATTAGGTATTTTAAAATTTTAAAAATGTGCAAATGTAAACATTTAAAGAACTCAAAAATTAGTATTAATAATCTTGTTTTTGTTTTCTTTTTTTTTCGATTATACAGAGTTTGTAATTGTGGAGTGTAATAATTGAAATTGTAATTGAATTTCGATTAATTGCACAGCCCTAACGTCTATAAATATTCTGGTTGCCGCCTTAGTGCCGAATTAATTTACGGCAATGTCACTATTCTGAATGGATTACGGATATTTGATACCACTTTTTTTTCATATTAGTACAAATACTGAACTTTGAGTAGTCACTAATAACGATACCAAGTACTGAAACCACCAGTACAGAAAATTGGAAAGACTGACCTAAATAATCCAGTATAGCATTTTTCTTAAAATTGCATGAAATTTTCTATCCTTCTAATTTTCAGTTCCTGATCTTAAAACTCCACGAGAGGGCAGCTGATACTAGTAACAGCCACCGTCACGAGTACTGATAACTTAAAATAAGGCTTGTATCAGCATTGTAACTCGGCTATCCCTACAATGTATCACACAAAATTTTCAGTCAACCTAAAAAAAGTGTCAATATTTTTTTAAGTTGGTTTATATGTCAATTGACAGGAAATTCTAAAGGGTTAATGTTGACAAAAACTTCAAATTTGAACATGGATGTGTAGACTTTTTAGATCCACATGCGGTAATGCGCATCAGGAATGAAAACTGGTCATAAGTATTATTGAAATCTAAGTGATATGTTAACTTATTCACTCCCCGCCATTTTCACTGGAGCAACCCCCTTCGCTTCTGGCTGTTTTACTGATCTTGCAAAGACCACAGAATATTGTGTTCTATTGCTATAAAAACATGGAACTTGCCAAAAAAAAAGATTTGAGTTTTTTCTTTCATCATGGAAAAAAAGTATATTTCTGCTTCCATTTTACAGCAATTAGCATTGGAATATAGCTACGTTTCATCATTATTTGCAAACCTGTTAAAAACTGTGGGGAAAACAGCATGGTTGATCTCTTATACTCTGCTGCCACCTGCTGGCCGTTTTTGTAATAACTACCATTGCTTCAACCGTTATCTTTAGTTCAGAGGCTGCATTAAAGCTTCTGTATGCTCAAAACAAACAAACAAAAAAGTATAAATACGTCTTTGGGACCCTGGTAATATTTAAAATAGAATGTATTTATACATTTTTGGAAGAAAATGAGTTAAGCAACTGAATTTTATGTTTTATTTCCTAATATGGATGTCTAAACTGCCTTTCTGTGACCATGACTGTAAATTATTTACATTTAGACGTAAAGCACTATTCCTCACTGTTCTTTTACTCTCCCCTAAGCATCACCTTTTCATCAGCTACCATCTAAATCCCCCAAATAGAGTCTGTTCTAACAAATATCCACTTAATTCACGCTCAAAGGCGCCTCACCGAGTTGCCACCTGCGCTGTAAAATCAAGCCAACTGCCAGCCTGCAGGTTATTGCAACAAGTGCTGATGATTCTCTTTGCCATAAACACAATTTAGATGGGAGCGGATAAAACGTTTTAAAGTATGCCCCCCCTATTTCGCAGCAATGTCGCCTAGCTTTGTATGCCGACAGCCACAAGGAGGAATGCTCATTAGACCCTCAGGGCTCACATTGTCAACAATGATTTCCATCTGTGTGTTACATTCACACTGTTGGTGAGACGATGTCATTTTGTTCTGCAGAATTATTGGTTAGTGTCCCAGGTGGGTTTTCATTATGGATGACTTTTAATTAGTTATTGCAGTTTCGTATAATTATACTATAATGAGGTTAGTTCTGCTGGAAGGATGAGATGAATGCATGCACATACTTGTTGAAAAGTGAATTGAGTGCCTCGCAGTCACATCTTTAATTTAAAAAAAAGAAAAAAAAAGAATCATAATCACTTTTATACATACCGGTAATCAAATATACATACCAGCATTTTTCACTGCTATCGTTTCCGCTTTTGATTTCTTATGTTCAATTCTCTTTGGTATCTTTTACATTTTTGGAAGCTTCTTAATGTGTTTTTATTTTGGCAAGATGATTGGGGGTAAGTCTGACCTTAATTCATGTGGACTTCTCAATCTGTGAATATGTGATTTAAAGGTTTCCGTCTCAACTCTCAGCTTTTTTTCAGCCATCACAGAAGAATAACCAAATATCCGGTCATTTCCTTATTAAAAGTGTGGTATATGAATGTGGTTTGCATTGCCTACAACTGTCATCCAAATGGCTTTTTTCATATCTATTCACTTTTTCTTCTTCTTTATAGACAGAAGGCAGGAAACTCTGGTCCTCCATAGCCTCTGTCCTGCCTGTTTTAGGTCCCATTTACACGAAAGCCCGTTTGAGCCCAGTTTCTTACCGTTTGGTGGGTTTGCCCACACGGCGGCGCGGTTTCGGAGCTTTAAACCGATCACTTTTGAAACCGGGCTCCAGAATGGAAAGATTTTAAAATGCCGTACGTTCCAATGTGCAGGACAGCTACTCTTCCGGTGATGATGTAATTCTCTTCTGTCAGTCTGTCAACAACTATGGCGGATAGCCGTGTCGTCGTCGTTTTGCGTAACCTCCTTAGCTTGTTTATGCATTTACAGCAAATTGTTTTGCGTGTGGGCGGCACGGTGATTGAGTGGTTCTCACGTCCGCCTCCCAGTTCTGAGGACTCGGGTTTGAGTCCAGGCTCCGGCCTTCCTGGGTGGAGTTTGCATGTTCTCCCCGTGCCCGCGTGGGTCTTCTCCGGGTACTCCGGTCTCCTCCCACATTCCAAAGACATGCATGGCAGGTTAATTGGGCGCTCCGAATTGTCCCTATGTGTGCTTGTGAGTGTGGATGGTTGTTCGTCTCTGTGTGCCCTGCGATTGGCTGTCCAGTTCATGTTGTACCCCGCCTACTGCCCAAAGCCAGTTGAGATAGGCTCCAGCAACCCCCCTGCGACCCTTGTGAGGAATAAGCGGTCAAGAAAATGGATGGATGTTTTGCCCGTCATGTTCGTCTCACTGATCTGTATGTATTACTGTATAGCCAATAAGCCATGGACGCCCATGCAAGCCATTGAAGCTACAGGGCAGCCATCTTACTCCTCCCATCTTGCGAGCAGATTACTGTTTAAATTACTTTGAAGACCCCGTTTTCTCTTATCGCTCAGTTCCTAGACCCCAAAATTAGATTTGGCAGTCATCTTTTGTTGAATTAGTTATAATTCTTTTATTAAAAAAGATAAATCAATATACGTTTCCTCCTGTCAACATCATTAAGCATATAATTCATACATGTATTTTATTCATACATGTATTCTACTAAGTACTATCTCAAATGTTCTCTAATTTTGATATTGTAAATGTATACGATCAGATGCCGAGAAAACGTTTCTTGGGAGGAGTAATATGGCGGCCTCGTGGCTTCAAAAGTCTTGGCCTATAGACCCTTCCAGTGTAGCGTCAGGATTAAGTGTGCCCCTTGTGGTGGAGGGCAGGGCGTCAATGCGAGTGAATTAGAAAACAATCAGTGTGATGTAGAAAATAGGTCAAACAGTTGATAAATTAGCGAGGAATGCTATAGTGAACATGTGCGCGGCCGACGGATGCTCTAATGGCTCAAAGAGAGATGAGATATTTCCGTCGGCTGCCGGCAGTGAACCAGGCGCAAGACTGTGAGGAGTGAAAGACGAGCACGGTGGCTAGCGCGAATCTACGACGCAACTGCTTTGCACCCGCAAAGCAGCTCACATCATTTTATATCAGGTAGTTTTTCTCTTTTTCATATAAATTCGAGACAGACGTGATGAATGTGCCATATTATCTTTAGTGAAACAATCATTCATACTTTTTGTATAAGTATTCAAGTAATTTTGAACAAAAAGTGAATGATGTAACACGATTATCACAATTAATACTTTAACTGGGGCTTGATCTCTGCTGAGGAATGTGTTGTAAACGTGTTTGTTAGCAGCTAGCAAGCTAAGATAGCTTGAAGACTTCCATATACAGCAAGACTAGTATATCCGGACACAAACGGTTGAACGAACAAATGAATGACAATTTACACCATGAAAGTAGTGATCGACGTACTGTTTCAAGCAAAAACAACATACCTTAAGCTTCTGCTTCCACTTTGCCTTCCAACAAACTCAAATTTTGGGCTAGCGGCTCCAAACGACTGGTTTCAATGCGTCGCAGTACTGTAGTGTCCTACTCGGGATGTTTTTTTTGTGACACTTGACATATTTCCCACCTTTTAACAAAAACGCTCGCTGAAAATCAAGCTCTCTACATTCATTTGTTATGGGATGTTTGCCTTCCGGGAGGCACTGCGGGAGCTAAACAGTGACGTCAGCTGGATGGATCTATCGGCTATTCAGATCAGTGGTTCGTCTTCTTCGCTGATTCTTCTTCTCCGCTTTCCGTTAACTCCCTATGGCAGCTCTACAGCGCCACTCCAGGCTTGGCATATATATTACAGCCCTTAAATGTCCGACTCACATGTTTTGAGACGGTTCTGTCTGTACAAGATTTGTTTGAGGAACGAAGCGGGCTTTGCTGCTGCGTAAACAGGGCTTTAGTCCCAAAGAGATAGATTTGATAATAATAAATAATCTACTTAATTCACTTGGTATAATTAATTACAATAGTCATTGTATGACTCAGGCACTTGTGCATTTTAATTTTTTGTTTTCTTGTTGAAGTGACTGAACGTTTTTATGACGCCAACAGCGTGACCCTAGAAAATAGTTAAATCCATGCTTCCATAATTTCCGGTGGGGAAAATTAGATTTTACAATTTAACAAATCAAACATCCCACTGGTGCTGCAGCCAACGTTTTCCTGTCCAGGCTTCTTATCCAATCAGACTTTATAGTTTGTCCCATTCTGGTGATCTTAATGTTGGAACAAAGATACAGTGCCAAGAATTTTAACCCTCCCAGTTGGACAGAAATATGGTCCTGGCGACTGCATATTAAATTAGGTACTGAAGACCTAGGCACTGTACAGAATATGAATATCCCTGATTCATCTTCCACACTTGAATTACTTCCTTTTGTACAAGCCCTTGGGCAAAAACTGCTGTCAACCACTTGAGCCATCTTTTAGAATGAGTAGGCGATGATGCACCAGTTTTGATCAGAGCAAAGCTTGAATGCATTTTGCCATCCATATCGTGCATCAGTCGATCATGTTTTCTAAAGTAGCTGAAGTTTAAAATTAGTTATATCCCATCTGTATCCTGACTTACCCTCTAGCAGTGGTTCTTAACCTTGTTGGAAGCACTGAACCCCACCGGTTTCCTATGCGCATTCACCGAACCCTTTATTTGAAATTCAAGACATAGGTATCGGGTTTACTGATGAATAAAATGCTGACCTTGTCACTGTGAATCAATTTCATTTTGTCTGCAACTGATTTATTCAATCAAGGTCACATAATGGCGCGGTTTTCAGTTAGTTTTAGAGTCACGCGATGAAATCTGCTCCTGTCTAAATTCCCTGCAGTCACGGTTCACCCCGGTTCATACTAACAATTGACTCCTGACTCCTCAAATGACATCGGCGGGGAGGCGGTTTGATCAAGGTGAGCTGCTATAGAGATAGACTAAAGGGGTAAACATTGCGCACTCCCAGCAACTAAGCTCAGACTTTAACCTTTTGTATTATTTATATCACTCTGTCTGCCTCGGTTTCACACGTATCTCACGTAGCATAGTTCATTCATTTGGCTTTATTTTAGCGTAAGTCTAACCTACAAGGCCAAAACATTTGCAGTATGTATAAAACATCTGATATTGTTTATTGTTATACAGATTCATTTATTGCTTGTTAAAAAGGCATGGGAAGAAGACCTTGAAAAGGTAATTGCATATTATTGCATTCTTGAGGAAGAAAAAAAAAATACCATTTCATTATTTTATAAATCGTTGAGTCCTAGTATAGAAACAAATAAGGTACACGTATAGTCTTTTACTATTTTCTCATGATATCTTCTTTTCGTCTACCAAGGTCACAGTTGCCTGGCAACATCGGTCAATAAGCACATGAAGTATTGGTCGTTTACTGGCACCATTATTTCTCCTCTAATACTTGTCATTTTGTCACTGTCTGTCTCTCACAAAAGCAGCTGGTGTGTCATTTGGGGCCCAGTTTGGTTGTCGCTAGGTGTTCAACAATTAACTTTACAGTACAGTGCATCAAGCTTGATGGCTCCGTTGTCACATATTGTATTTTTAGCCTTCAGTATGGCTTACAGATAATAAAATAACATTATATTCATATTCATGTTAAGTAATGGCACACTTTAAGTCTTATTGATCTGCAGATAACTGCAGCCTATTTCACAATTGGTATTTGCCAAGAAAAAAAAAAAAAGATTTCTCAGGAGATCAGTTAGTGATAGAAGTGGATTTAGCAGAATTAGTAGAAATAACAAACAAAAAAACACTGTTGATGCATATCTTTCGAGCTACTAGGCAGCTTTATTTTGTTTCATTAATTTCATGAAAACGACAAGGCCTTAATGCGTTGAAATCATTGGATAAAAAAGGTGCCAAAAATAGCCTTTTCAACACATGCTGTCATGTTTTTGGAGTGCATCACTTCCCTTTGAAATTGTTGTGTGGCCTTGATGGAGATGGACGAGACTGAAAGAGACTAATTGCGGTGTTCAATGGGGTCCTCTTTTTTTTTTTTTTACCCCAAATGGCTAATTACGCAAAGGCTATAAAACACTCCAGCAGGTATTAATGCGAAGCAATTATTGTCAACAACAGAATTTTTCACTTTTTCCTCTTTCAGAGGGCAGAAATATAATGACAGACATTCACAAAGTGAATCCAATGCTACAGAAGCAGCAGAGAACGCATTCTCCTCTAATGTCACTAGATGTAGGCGGCATGGGCATGTCTGTCTTTTGCCTTGTGATTGATTGGCGATCATCGTAGGGTGCAGCTGCAGTCCGTCTTCACTATTGCCTCATAAAATTTATTAGACTTGGCTCCAAATATCAAAATTTGGTGGGCTGTAGCTCCTGAAACCCAACTCCGATTAACCTAAAATTTGAGATTTAGTGTTGTGTTTTCACTATCAACAAGTTCACCGAGTTTCATTAAAATCCAAATCCTCTTGGTCTAATTTTCACATTTTTTGGGGGTGATTTGACATGGAACGACCCCGCAAGAATGATACATTGAAATAATGATCATTTTGTGTATGTCATTTTAATTGTTTAATCTGTTTACAACATTAAATTCAGTATATGACTTTGGATGTAGATGTGAAGATATGAATTAAAGCACAGTACATTTAAAAAGATCAGTTGGGAACAAAAAAAAAAAAAAAGAGACCAGTGTGAACAAATGAGCCTTCAGTTACATCATGGACCAAACTTTACCCAGCTGAGGTTCCCATCTTTACATGAGAAGGGGGCTCTTTTGTCGTTCCAAAGGAACTCTCAATTTGTGGATATTTAATGCCTCGAAGCGAATACGTAGTTGCCAATGGCTTTGCGGCTTTGCTCTTGGACAGTTGATCAGAAACTGCAAGGCTTTGGCTCATCTCCATTCCTTTTGTCTCTTCTCGTATTTCTCACCACAGCGTTACTGGGGTGGACCCATTAGTTTCCCCCTATATTTTATTTTTTCAGCTCACCATGGCGTGTTGGACAGTTGTAGTCTTGCACCACTGTGAGAAACAGTATGGTGTTGACCCTTTTTTTTTGTTCCAACACGATGGTGCCTCAGTAAAAAAAAAGCAACATTCAGTTGGAGTTTGGTGTTGATGAACTTGACTGGCCTTCCCTAATAGCCAACTTGTCCACCTTCACTGGGAGGACATTGAGACGTTCCCATGCCAGCTGGGAGACATAAGCATTTTGTCTGGATGACTAGCATATCCATAAAAACAAGAAAATGTCATAGAAAATCCAACTAGTTTGTTTACCGAACGTTTGCTAGTCCAATCCCCCTCACTATGAAATTATTTGGTTCGTTTTCACAAAATAAAAAATTCCAAGCATCCCACAATGCAACACAAGAACCCAGGTGACATAGCTCTCGTCTCTTACTGACCACGTAAACAAGAAGGCGTCTGCGGTACCGGCAGCGAGTGATAAGCGAACAAAGCATGTTGCAACAGAACAGTGCACCAGAAAATAGCGACGTGAGGCATATCAATCAGACCTCTCATTATTCCGTTTCCTGCCAATCCCATCGCTATTATTGCACACCATCACAGAATACAAAGAGGTGCCAGTTGTATAGCTGTATTGGGTAAAAAATGTGCACGCTCATGCGAAGACTGCAGCGTCTATTCCCTTTTAATAGCATGCGAGGTTCGCTGTATCTGACCGTGTCGCTTTGTGTCCGTCTTTGACTGGCAGGCTCTTTATCAGCACCATCCACAGCATAGGAATGACTAGTAGCTCCACAGCTGCTGATAATGTCACTGATCACTGCATGATTAAACACGATGAATGGGGTTTGCCAAAACAAATCTGGAGTTAATGCATCTTTTATTCTGGTTTTTGTAGCTCTGCTGTCGTTTTTCTCCCTTTTTCTGAAGACATGAGCGATACCGGGCTTATTTGATTCCAATCTAAAAGGTCATTTTGTATGGAATGGCATGGCTGCGTTGCACAAATGGGCAGGTTGTTGTAAAAAGAAAAACTATATATGTATGCAGAAATTGACAGTATGACATAACTGACACCATCGCACACTGAGGAGGGGTAATTAATGTATTAACTAAAAAGTAGGGCTGGATGATTATTATTTGGCCTCCTAGGGGGCAGTGTGGTGCCGTGCATCAATGGTGTACACATTTACAGTGAGAAAACGATTGGATTCTATTACCTCATTCACTCCCGGCCATTTTCACAGAAAATGTTTTTACTGGATTTTGACTAATTTTGCAAGGCCCTCAGAATATTGTGTTCTATTGCTATATAACATGGAACCTACCAAAAGAAAGATTAAAGTCTCTTCTTTCATCATGAAAAAATATATATTTTTATCTGTTTCCATTTTGCAGCAATTAGCATTAGAATATAGCTTAGTTTCATCATTATTCACAAATCTATTTAGAATTTTGAGTAATTGATCTTTTTTTCAATATGGTTCTGGTTGATCTCCTTTACTCTGCTGCCACCTGCTGGCTGTTTGAGTAATAACTACCATTTCTTCAACCGTTCTTTGCATTTGAGATGCTGCATCAAAGCCTTCTGTATGCTCCAGCATAAAACAAACAAACATAGAAAACGTATAAATACGTCTTTGTGACACTTAAAACATTTAAAATAGAACAAATGTATATGTTTTTGGGAGCAAATGAGTTAAAATAACTTGTTTTTCACAAATTGGGAAGAATTTCTGCCTTTGAGTAGTTTTATCTTACCTGTGGATATGTTTCCACAGGATATGTGCTATTCGATATTCGTTATTTGAAGGGCCATCACCCCTGAAGTTGATCCTACTTTCCTGTTAGCATTTGAATGGGATCCTCCATTCACTTTAGCATTAGTGCTAAGCTAGCACTGTTTTAAAAATGAAGCATGTTTTGTATTTACATATGCACTGTATGTAATTCTTCTTGTCATGTGTTAAATTTTACAACTAACTCCAACTGGAGTGTCAGTGCCATTGACGGCTATAGTCGTCAAAAATCCGTTTTAACTTTGCTGACAGTGATTGTCGATCATTGTTCTCCAAAGTAAAAGCAAATGTTTGCAAATGTCTTATTTTCAAATAACCAAAAGCTTAGGGACGGCATAATCACTTTGAGTCGCTGCAGGCTTGCTGCAAGCAACATGGTGCATTCAGGGTACTTTCACAATATAGGGAACTTGTCAACACACCATGGCGATCTGCACATTATTCGTTTTTCTTTGAGCATTACATTTTACAGATCGAGAGAAGCCAAAATCAAAGCCACACTAACATTTCAATTAATCATCCAGCCTTACTAAAAAGTCAAGGCCAAGAATAGAGCCTTGTGGCACTCCCATTGTGCAGATTTAATTTTATGTTGCTAAGTAGTAAGAACTTTATCATTTGATTTATTTATTTGATGTTTGTACTGTTATCTGTGGATTATAACTCACTTTAAAATGGGGTTCTTTGCTCTATTGCCATTATTAGTATTGAACAAACAAGACGGATCTGGTAATTGCAACAACTTGTAAGGCCCTTGTAACACAGTGGGGGTTTCTTCTATAAGGTGGAGAGCTGCGGGTACAAGGCTAAAACAGTCTTTGGTTTGATGTAAAAAAAAAAAAAAGAAAAAAGACCATTAGCATTGACAGACAGGATTGTTTGTTAAGAGCTAATGCACATCCATGGCTGCAATAGAAAAGAGATTGGATACAAAATGACATATTGCTACTATAACAGGCAGGTGCTTGGCAGTATTTGCTAATAGAATGGCTGCTATTCCTTAGGGATGGGCGAAGATTTACATTGCATACTCAAATCAGGTTTCATAGAGCTCTTGTGGCTAAATCTTGAAAGAAGTGAGTGCTGTGTGACTGGCAGCATGAACAAAGCTTAAATATCAAGTGTTTTATTAAAAGCTATGACGCACGTCTGTGCATTTGCTTTCGGTTTAAAAAGATTGCAAAAAGCTAAATAATGAAAGCACTTACTGTTCAGGGCTTTTTTTTTTTTTTGCTTTTGAGACTGTGCAATTCAGATTGCAGTCTTGCCAAAGCATCGCCTCAGTGGAGAGTCAGGGTTATGTTTTTTCTGAGAGTTTATATTATTTACATTTTTGTATGGATGTCCATACACGTCCCAATAAAGTTAAATTGTCACTCAAAACTATGGCCATATATTAGGGTTATGGATCCTGTTTACCATACATCAATACCATATACTATAATCTATTTTGGTATAAACCTTTGTAGCTATACATCCACCAATTAGCTATAACTCTTATCTTATTTGGACCACAGCCGATCCCAGCTGATGGGGTTTGCCCTACATCACCTGGCCGGGTTGCCGGGGCAGCTGAGAGGGTATTGACTACACCATCAATAGCCCAAATAACTAGTAGCTAATCTTAACTCATTCACTCCCAGCCATTTTCACAGAAGTAGTCTCGTTCGCTCCTGGCTGTTTTACTGGATTTTGACTGATTTTGCAAGGCCCACAGAATATTGTGTTCTATTGCTATAAAAGCATGGAACCTATCAAAAGAAAGATTAAAGTCTCTTCTTTCATCAGGAAAAAAGGTATGTTTCTATCTGTTTCCGTTTTGAAGCAATTAGCATTAGAAGAGAGATAAGTTTCATCAGTTTTCACAAATCTATTTAAAATTGTATGTAATTGAGCTTTTTTTTCTACGTGGCCCTGGTTGATCTCCTTTGCTCTGCTGCCACCTGCTGGCCGTTTGTGTAATAACTGCCATTTCTGCAACCGTTCTTTGCAGTGGAGAGGCTGAATCAAAGCCTTCTGTATGCTCTAGCATAAAAAACAAACATAAATACGTCTGGGACACTTAGAACATTAAAAAAAAACACACGTATTTACACGTTATTGGGAGCAAATGAGTTAATTATCATGCATTATTTAGGTTGAGAAAATCATTTGAAATTAAAGTTGTTTCAGGCCCAACATACTGTAGCACCAACTCACATGGGAACAATCTAGGGAAAAAGCTTGGCAAACGACTATATGCTGATACATTTACAGAAGAGACAGCTGGTGTCAGAGTTTTAAATGTTCTCCTTAAAGTGGAAGTCAACTTTAAAGGTGCACGATGCAAGATTAGACTCAAATTTGAGTGTTAAAATAACCATATTTTTCACACACACGTTTTAAAAATTGTATAATGGACAGGAGGCATGACTGTGTCACAATGACTGTTGCCCCTATTTTTCTGTAAAAGAAAAAAATGTTGGAGGGTTCGGGCCGGAAACTTTAGCTTTTGCTCTGAGCATGACGTCATGCGCGTGCACGCTATTGTACCTGTTAGATCTCACGATTGTTCACGCAAATTCACGGACAGGACAGCGCAACGCACTGCTATCCTCAATGTCATCGGATTCATTCACGGGATGCACTATTTACGTTTGGAAGGTTGTAATTATGTAAGCTTTTGGCACTCAAAATGACTTTCACATACAAAGTAACTTGAAGATTAATACGTTTCTTACCTCTAGACATTATTAAGCCTATAAAAAGGCGTTGTGCTCCGTGTTTACGTTTGTTCGAATAACTTGGAGGTTTGCTCGTGCCCTAAAAGTCGCGCACGCTCCTGGCCGTGTGCACGTCGCCAGGGTCCATTCCACATTTCGCCAGAGGGGTCGCAAATGTGCAAAAACTCTGAATCTTGCATCCAGCCCCTTTAAACATTTCTTGATAATAATATGTTATATGTGACCTCACTAGTTTAAACATGACATTCAGATTAATATAACATTTGTGGAATATGAATTATGAAGCAAAATCCAGCCATTGTTATCCATCTCAGTGTGGCGGCCATTTTGCCACCTGCTGTCGACTGAAGATGACATCAGTGTTGCTCAAGCAATGACCAATCACAGCTCACCTGTTTTCTGAAGCTGAGCTGTGATTGGTTGTTCGCAACATATGAATATGAGATAAACAGCAAAATCCAGCCGTTTTTATCCATCTCAGGGGGCGGCCATTTTGCCACTTGCTGTCGACTGAAGATGACATCAATGTTGCTCAAGGCTCAGGTAGCAACCAATCACAGCTCATCTGTTTTCCGAAGCTGAGCTGTGATTGGTTGTTAGTAACATTGATGTCATCTTCAGTCGACAGCAAGTGGAAAAATGGCCGCCCCCTGAGAATGGCTGGATTTTGCTGCTTATCTCGTATTCCACTAATGCATTATTAACCAGAACATCATTTTTACACTAGTGGGGCTGCACAGGTACTGTCAAAACATTTTTGTTGGTTGACCCCTTTAAACTAAGTCTGGTGCTGATGCTAATTTTCCATCGGATGTCATAAATTCAAAAACTTGATGTTACATTTTTTGTCCGTTTTAAACAGTTGAGAGCTAGCTTTGAAACTTTTTCTATTAAGACGTTTTTTTATTTATTATATTCCTGTCTCTGGCTTTATCCTTGGTTTGTTATGATTGTCAAAAGCATTTCAGTGTTGCAAATAAATGAACAATAACATGTTCAGAGAAGAGCCAGTCGCAAATAAATAATTTATTCTTCAGACATTTAATAGGGCAATCCAGGCGCAAGGTCAACTTGGCTTCCAAATATTCCTCATGCTATTCTTTAGTAATTTCTCCATGACATCTACGCTATGTTATTGTGCATTGGTGTCCTCCCTGTCTTCAACTTGTTCTTCACCTCTGACATTGCCTCAGATTTTATTTTATTTTTTTCTGTTAAGTTGTTTTTGTTTTTCCTTCTCCCCATTTCAAACAGAGGAGGGGCTTCAACTCCCAAGGAAGAGAGTATCTCACTGGGGTAGCTCAGATGACCAAGAAACAGAAAGCACACATCTGGAAGCGAGCGGCCATTCCGGAAGCAGCTGGAGACGCATCCTCCTCCTAATTCTCGCCATCACTATTCACAACATTCCAGGTGAGAACAAGCTGTTAAGATCGGACATTAAAGCCAATTGAATAATTTATCAGTCAATTTGGACAAAAACTTGTGAATACATTCTGCATTTCAAACCAGGAACTTTGATTAAAACAAATGTATCGCTATGCAGTCATTGATTTAATCACATAAAAACAATGCATCACAAGCTGCCTTTTTTACAAATATAACACATCATTGCTGATTGGCAAGGCGCTTCCAATCTGCACAGCAACATTTATGTAATTAGAAGATGTGGATGAAATCCAAATTAGGCACATGCAAAGTGCGTAGGAGGAGAACCCATTGTGTGGTTGCTGTGTTACCAGGGATTGCTCCGGGGAAAATATCATTTCATGTCAAAGGCCAATTCATGTGCAAGAAAAAAAAAAAAAAAAAACTGGTACAGTTGTCACGTTACAATGTGGTCATAATAACGTCATATGCTGGCCTTCTCTACCAATTTCAAGCACATTTACATGACTACAAATGAACATGATGGAAAGTCACACATTTATCAAAATGACTTTAAATTGGGGCGGCACGGTGATGAGTGGTTAGCACGTCCGCCTCCCAGTTCTGAGGACTCGGGTTCGAGTCCAGGCTCCGGCCTTCCTGGGTGGAGTTTGTATGTTCTCCCCGTGCCCGTGTGGGTCTTTTCCGGGTACTCCGGTCTCCTCCCACATTCCAAAGTCATGCATGGCAGGTTAATTGGGCGCTCCATATTGTCCCTAGGTGTGCTTGTGCGTGTGGATGGTTGTTTGTCTCTGTGTGCCCTGCAATTGGCTGGCGATCAGTTCAGGGTGTACACTACTTCCTGTTTCAAATACTATTTACTGGTATATAAATACTGTAAATTTAAGTTTCAATTAAATTTATGGGTTAAATGATAATACATTTATTCATTTATTTATTTATGTATTTATTTATTTATTTATTTATTTATTTATTATCATTATTATCATCATTATTATTATTAATAATTTAATTTATTCATTTATTGCTTTATTGATTGATTTATATTTAAATCTAATTTAAATTGATCCAAATACTATTTAAAGAAAAAAATTAATATTGATTTGTACTGGTTGACCATAGCCACATCCCATTTATGAGGGTGTGTACACTTGTGCAACCACACTACTTCCTGTTTCAAATACTATTTACTGGTATATAAATACTTTAAATTTAAGTTTCAATTAAATGTATGTGTTTAATAATGATTAAATTAATAATAAAAATAATAATAAAATAATAATAACAATAATAATATTAATAATAATAAATAATAATAATAAATAAAAATAATAAATTTATTCATTTATTGCTTTGATTGATTGATTTATATTTAAATTGAAAATTGTCCAAATATTATTATTTTTTTAAATCAATTGATTTGTACTGGTTATAGGTGACATAAATGGTGTAACATGTTTTAAAATTTGTCTTATTATTTTATATCACAACAACCTGATATTTGAGCAGTGATGTTTAGTCTTTTTATATTCACTATACTTAAAAAGAAGGTTTTGATTCAGCTTGTGCTTTTTCACTACAATGACAATGTGGTGTTTGACTCACAATTGAAACTGAAAAGCTGAGTTAGGCACTTTGATTTGCTCTTTCTATTGAACCACAGGAGCACCAACTGTATAATGACACATATTGATCAGCAAAGAGGCCGTCAAATCTACATGGGGCTGGTTCGGCATAAACTTGATTGACATTTGATGGTGGTCCGTGAACGGTCAGCTTTTCCCTTCACAAGGGATGATGTACTACAAGCAGTTCGTCTGTGAAAATGAAAATGTCAGCTGAATGCTGATCGACCTCTGATTTATTCATGTAGCAAAATATTTAGCCCTTGAGGAAATCTTTTCAGGAATCTCTTCTGGGATAAAAGTATTATAATAGTCTAAGGCCAATGCTTTACATCATATTTTATCTTCCTTAACTGCTATGCATGTAAAAAGAATATCTACTGTTAATTAATAGATTAATTGACTGGAACGCTTAACTCATTCACTCCCAGCAGCCATTTCCATCATTTTCGCTGCCGGCCGTTTTACTGGATGTTGACTGATTTTGCAAGGGCCACAGAATATTCTGCTCTATCGGGTATATTCCACGGAAGAGGCGGGACGTGATTTTGCACAACAGTTTATTTCCGGTCCGGGTTGCGAACGCGCAACCCAGGGGCACAAAGTTGGAAGCACAAGTATTTTTGACGCAGCCCACATGTCGCAAACCAAACCGGAAACAAACTGTTGTGCAAAAAACAGTCCCGCCTCTTCCGTGGCATATACCCCATTGCTATAACAACATGGAATCTACCAAAAGAAAGATTAGAGTCTCTTCTTTCACCAGAAAAAAAGTAAAATTTGTATCTGCTTCCGTCTTGCAGCAATTAGCGTTAGAATATAGCGAATTTTTATCATTATTCACATTCCTGGTGAAAACACTGTCAAAAAGAACTTGTTGCAACATGGTCCTGGCCGATCTCTTATACTCTGCTGCCACCTGATGGCCGTTTTTTGTAATAACCACCGTTGCTTTAAGACACCTCTTCATGTCAGAAGCTGCATCAAAGCCTTCTGTAGTTTATTTCCGGTCCGGGTTGCGAACGCGCAACCCAGGGGCACAAAGTTGGAAGCACAAGTATTTTTGACGCAGCCCACATGTCGCAAACCAAACCGGAAACAAACTGTTGTGCAAAAAACAGTCCCGCCTCTTCCGTGGCATATACCCGATTGCTATAACAACATGGAACCTACCAAAAGAAAGATTAGAGTCTCTTCTTTCACCAGAAAAAAAGTAAAATTTGTATCTGCTTCCGTCTTGCAGCAATTAGCGTTAGAATATAGCGAATTTTTATCATTATTCACATTCCTGGTGAAAACACTGTCAAAAAGAACTTGTTGCAACATGGTCCTGGCCGATCTCTTATACTCTGCTGCCACCTGATGGCCGTTTTTTTTAATAACCACCGTTGCTTTAAGACACCTCTTCATGTCAGAAGCTGCATCAAAGCCTTCTGTATGCTCTTGCATTAAAAAAAACAAAAACATCTAAATACGTTTTTGGGAGTGAAGGACAAAGTATTAAAAAACGTATACACGTTTTTTGGGTTTAAATGAGTTAGCAATCTATGAATTACTATAAATTTATATATTTTCACCTCCCATGCCCTCACCACCTGTAGTAGTGGCTGAGGGTGTTGAATACCGTTTTGCGTAGTGACCAAAAGAACGGAATAACAGATATAACCTACCAAAAGTTGTAATAGTAACTTTTTTTAGAATAACTTTTTTTTTACTTGATGTAAATGATGTTTTCATATCCTGCTGAGTGGCTTCAAGCTGGCAGAAAGGAGGATTTGATGTGGCGGCACATGCCTACTTGGTGGTCATATGATGACATCACCTTTTATGTACGGCATAATGTATTCCGAATATGCCCTTTTCCTGACAGATTGTTTCACCCCTTTCCCTACATAGATTTGTTGAAAAACTGTCAGACGGAATGTAGGCGAGGTGTGGAAGTGTGGACTGTGCGGTGTCAAGTATCAGTAGGCGTTGAGGTTTGCTGTTTCATAGCAGCAATAGTGAGGTCCTTACAATCCGTCAGAAGGATACATTTCATATCTATTTTAATATAGGCTTTATAATTAATTAATTATGACTAAATGAATGATTGAATGCCCTTTTTTCCTGGTTCACATAAGAGTAGTTGTAAATAGTGTTGATTCCTAAAACCTCTACATTAACTTGGAAGAAGCATCTGTTTAAATATTTGATTGATTGATTTGATTTGAATATAAAATATCAAATATGAGGTTGGCTTTGAAATTTGAGTGGCAATTTCCACGCCAACGTGTGTTATTCCGCTATCGACTCTGCATTGGCTTGTTGGATCAATAGGTCTAAATTGCAGAAATGACCTTCAACCAGTATCTGCAACTCAATACCCATGGTTCAAACTGACTTAATGAGAAAGCGGTTTAACAAATCCCATGTAGCTTTACCAGATCTTCGTGGTTTAAAAAAACAAACAAAAAACAAAACGTAATTGGTTGCATGGAATTTTGTTATTGAGTAATGTAAAACTTCAATCTTCTTTCTGTGAGAGGTAGCTTTTATTGATGACACATTATGGCACGATTGATCATAAATGAGCGAGTAGGAAGCGATTTATGTTACAGAAAGAGATCTAGCTGTGCCAATTAGCTGTCAGCAACAGGATAATCAGACTCCCTCCCGAGATTGAACACTATAGACAGCCACTTCATGGCTGGATGCATTCACATACTTATGGAATCCTGTACAGAGCTCATTTTCCGGGAAAATATTAACGATTCAGGAGGAAATCGGCCAACAAATACAGCAGACAGTATGCCATGACATTTTTCTTGTCTCGAATACAATAATTGCTCAATATTTCTTAAAGGGTTACAAATTGTGACACAAATCAAATATTTCAAGCTGTTGTATTAACCCACAAGGCCAAGAAGGAAACATAAAAAACTGAATTATTTAAATGTTTGTGCAGTTTCATGCCTGAGGATGAAAACTATTTTTTTCCACTTCTCATTGTTATTCTGAGATGAATTGTTCCTACTCCTCGGCCAGCTGTCAGCTGAACTGCATCAAAATCGCCAAATACGAAAATGTCCACCTCAGTTGACTTGCGCCAATGATCCCCAAAATCTCTTTATCCCTTCAGGTAATATAATATTACTAGTTGTACTATTTCTAGTACTATAACTAGTACTACTACTAGCACTACTAGTGCCAGTACTAGTAGTATTCCTCCTCCTCCTCCTCCTCCTCCTCCTCCTCCTCCTCCTCCTTCTTCTTCTTCTTCTTCTTCTTCTTCTTCTTCTTCTTCTTCTTCTTCTTCTTCTTCTTCTTCTTCTTCTTCTTCTTCTTCTTCTTCTTCTTCTTCTTCTTCTTCTTCTTCTTCTTCTTCTTCTTCTTCTTCTTCTTCTTCTTCTTCTTCTGCTTCTTCTGCTTCTTCTTCTTCTTCTTCTTCCCCTACTGCTTCTTCTTCTTCCCCTACTGCTTCTTCTTCTTCTTCTTCTTCTTCTTCTTCTTCTTCCCCTACTGCTTCTTCTTCTTCTTCTTCTTCTTCTTCTTCTTCTTCTTCCCCTACTGCTTCTTCTTCTTCTTCTTCTTCCCCTACTGCTTGTACTACTATTACTATGACTAGTACTACTACTACTAAGACTGCTGCCATTACTAGTAGTACTACTGCTACTTCTTCTTCTCCTCCTCCTCCTCCTCCTACTACTACTACTACTACTTAGGGATGTTGAAAAAATCGATTCGGCAATATATCGCGATATTACAGCGCGCAATTCTCGAATCGATTCGATATGCGGCCAAATCAATATTTAAAAAAAATAATAATAATTATGGAAATATTCAACAAAATGTCTTACTTAGGGTTAGGGTTCATACATTGAGCATTGAAAAATGTTATATTAATGGAACATTAAGCCTTTTATTTCCATCTTTTCACACATGAAACGGATTGCAACAGATTGTTTGCTCAATAGAGTGGCTCACATTTTTGACTGAATTTTCAGATAAATAAATACATTTTCATAACAAACCTTATGGTACACATTTACAAGTTTACTGATTAGTATTTTCTAAATTTGGGTCGAAAAAAAATCGCAATAATTGACTTATATATTCATATCGGGATTAATTGGTATCGAATTGAATCGTGACCTATGAATCGTGATACGAATCGAATCGCCAGGTACTATGCAATTCACACCCCTACTACTACTAGTTGTACTACTACTACTTTCTTCTTCTTTGCATTTTCCGGCAGGCTTGATGCTCTGTGGCACCATACTGCCCCGAGCAGGTCAGTCTCGGTACTACACCAGGCATTGAAAAGTCAGCAAATTTTCACTTCAGATTATATAAGATAATGAACTTTGATTTATGAGGGTTTTAATTTTTTTTTTAATGTTGATTGTGTGACTATGACTTCTGTTGAACTGTATTGAAAATCATTGACAATATACAGACTTTTCATGTGACAGTGTTGACACAATTCTTAAGATCACCCAAACCATTAAATTGGCATTGTAGGTCATTTTAATCAAGATTATACTGCAAAATACAAACAATTCCTGTCAATTCTCATGAATGCTCACAAATCCTGTTTATCTCATTGATTCCTGTAGAAAGTTCCACACTGGACTGGAATTGGGGGACTGTAGTTGTTGTTTGTTTGTTTGTTTTTTCCAAGGACTGTACACAAGGACTATTAAGTTTACCTGTAAAATTCAAAAGGTCCACACAATGTGTTCCTAGAAACCGATTAGCCTCCAAATTTGCATAAATACTTTGCACAGCTTACTCTACTGTGTACTTCCTGTTCTCATTTTGATGTCATCAACTTCGCCGTTCTACTCAGGTGATGTCTGACAACATCATTTTAAGGGACAAGGCCAGCTATATTGTGCTAAGTTCCTATGTGGTTCATGTGCAAGTTTGACCAACAATAAATAAATAAATAAATAAAAATCTGTCTGAAAATATGAATAGTACACCTTCAGGGGCATTCAACTTTATAGTTTCTACTTTAGAAGGTAAAAAGTCCAACCATGTTGAGTTAAGTGTCCCAAAAGCCAAACACTAAAGGTTGTTAATGTATAGTCAAACTTAGTGTGAAAGTGCAAATAGAGTTTCTAGGGCCCTGTGGCATTTCAGACCGATCCACAGAATTGAGTGCCAGTGAGGAGTGCTTTCCCCCATAAGGGTGCTTCATTACGTCTGCCTGGATGGACAGTGGGGAATAGATTGGAGCCAATGTGTGGTTATCCTAGGTAATGACAGGAGTTAGATGATGATGAAGAGGCCCTTGGGGCTCTTGGGTATCTGCAGCTGCACATAATTCTAGCGTGGTCCCTCTGCTATACTCAAGACTTTGAACTCACTGGATCCTTCTTTCCTCTTTTTTTATTTTTGACTACACCAAACGTTTCGTCATCAGCAAAAAAATTTTTTTTTTCTTTGCCTATTGTTTTGACTCAATATTTGACTAACCAAAAGTATGGATTTTTGAAAAAATACGAAACTTGCCATATTGTGACTTACAAGGTTCCGGTTCAATACCAGCAATATTATTATTATTATTAAAGATTAATAGATAAAATGTGTACCAGATGAATGACTCAAATCTGAGGTACATTTTCTTATTTTGTGTCCGTGAATATTATAAGTAATTCAATAGAGAGTGTGAACAAGTGACATGTTGCACCACCGTTGGGTAAGTTGTCTCACAATATGTGGTAAAATGTCACACTGGATTTTGCAAGTTATTAAACCTGGACAAAATTATTTATCTCCTTTTGTTTGTTATTGTTTTACTTGACAGTGATAATTGAAGTCAGCTAAAGAAAGTTTTATCATTGACCTTGAAATATACTTTCCGTTTTTTTTTTTTTTTTTTTTTTTTTTCAAATTTGAATTAACATGCAAATCAATTTTGTTTTTTGTTTTTTAAAAGGGAAAGTGAGGACAAATTAAGAGGAACAGTTTTTCCAAACGTAAATAGAGAACAAAACAAAAAGAACGATGTATTTCAACTCAAGGTGTCAGTTTGTGGAACTTTCTGGATTATAAAAAGAAATCATCTCAGTCTATTTGTATTTAAAAAAAATTGTATTTAGCACAAGGTCATGCAATTGAATTATTTTGTTTAATTGTTACTTTTAAAGCATCTTGACTGTTTGCTGTCATTTATTTTGTGTAGATCGTTTTTTTTTTTACGTTGATTAGGTTGTACTTCTTTCTGTCCTCTTTCATTTCAGTTTTCTTTTAAAGAATGGAATTTTGATGTGTTGAACAAAGTCATTCACCAAACATTTTAAACACTCAAACAAAATCTGACAAACCAGTTTCCTTATTCATCACACTTATCATCCATCCATCCATCCATTTTCTTGACCGCTTATTCCTCACAAGGGTCGCGGGGGCTGCTGGCGCCTATCTCAGCTGGCTCTGGGCAGTAGGCGGTTGCCGACCAATCGCAGCAGACTTATCATCTGAAGGGAAATTGTTGGCATAAACTGATTTGCAAGCAGTGCATTTTTCATTGCCCCATTTTTTTGAATATGTGACAACTAACGCTGAGACACATTGCCCCAAACCAACTAAATGTTGGGTAATACTTGCACTAGTTTAAAGTTAGCTTAAAACAGAGCAATGACAAGATACCCAAATTGCTTCTCTAACGAGTCCACATGACTTGCTGCTAAAATGTGTTTGTCGACGGAAGTTCAACTAGTTTACTTTAGTTTGTGCAAAATGGTTACATGACATTCATCTCCGCTCACAATGTGTTAATTATTCTCTTCTCAGACAAGACAACCCCCTGACCATATATAGGAAGAAAACTAGCATTCCACTTTATAGTTGCACCCGCTGGTGGAGAGGATAATTGCAATGTGACAACTTACCCCTGTGACAATAAGCCCCGTTCTGCCCTCTCTACAGAGGAAAAGTTTTATCTTGGCCTTTTTTTTTTTTTTTTCCTTTTTCTTTTTTAATTGTTTCAGGGAATATATCCCTTTGCTTTGACATTGGTCCCGCCAGCTAAAAAACTTAAAAGTCAGCTTCTCAAAATCTCTCATTTGCATTAATAATCCTTGTGTGGCCGACTTTCAAAGCCCATTTTTTTATTGTATGATATCATGAAGCTGGTGCCTGCAGGTCACACAGCAATGTATTATTCCATGACAGAAATTAACATGTATTATCCTTTGAATCAATTATCTGTTTGTGTCATGAATATGATTCATTTTCTGTGCCTGTAAATACCGCAAATAGTTCTCCTAAGTTCGACAAGGACATCCAATTTGGGGAATTAGTATATTCAAATAAGTAAGCTCAAGCGCATGGATTAAGCCATCCCTGCACACGGTGTAAATAATTCCTGCCTGATTAGCATATTTTTTCAATTTGTAAGTTGCCCTCCCGCTGCCTGCTTGTAGTTGTCTTGTTTGAGTAATTCCTCCTGCCACATTGATAGAAATTGTAATGAGCTTAAAAGGAGGGCCAGGCCGCAGATACTGTATGTCATAATCAAGGTGTTCTTTCTGCAGAGGGCTTAGCTGTGGGAGTTGGATTCGGGGCCATTGGGAAGACTTCATCTGCAACGTTTGAGAGTGCCAGGTAAAAGAGTTACAGTGGAACCGCCAAACCTGAATCCACGCAAATTGTGCAAAGCTAACATTAGTTAGCGTTAGCTGCCGCTAACACCGCTAGCATAGTGTAGAAGATTCTGTATTATAAGTTCATTTTTTTTAGGTATCTGATAGGGGTGTGAATTGCCTAGTACCTGACTATTCGATTCGTATCACGATTCACAGGTCACGATTCGATTCGATACCGATTAATCCCGATACAAATTTATAAGTCGATTGTTGCGATTTTTTTTCATTCAAATTTAGAAAATACTAATCAGTAAGCTTGTAGAGTGTAAGATTTATATGAAAATGTATTATTTATTTATCTGAAATTTCACTCTTATAGAGGTTGTAATCTGTTTCATGTTTGAACAGCATTCAAATAAAATATTAAGGCTTAATGTTCCGTTCATATAACATTCTTCCATGCTCAAGGTGTGAATCCTAACCCGAAGTCAGACGTTTTGTTGAATATTTTTCCATTAAAAATGGAAGTTTAAAAATCGATTCACACACACACACAAAAAAAAAAAAAAATCGATTTTTTTTTAATTGAATCGATTCGAGAATCGCGCGATGTAGTATCTCGATATATCGCCGAATCGATTTTTTTTTAACACCCCTAGTATCTGACAACTTTTTACTTTACCTCATTACATTTGAAATCTACTTTTTACTCATTAATTTGTTAAAGGCCCGGTCTGCCGTTTTCACTCCGGAAAAGGCGTTTTTTAAATACAGGATTTAAACAAACAAACTACTTCTCAATTTACAGATCTGGGCTTCGGTTAATGTCTGGTGGTGATTTTGTCCTAAACCCAATTTGACAGCACGCACGGATTTTTTTCTTCACTCACTCATTCACACATGTAAGCTTCTGTGAGTGAGTGAGTGAGTGAGTGAGTGAGTGAGTGAGTGAGTGAGTGAGTGAGTGAGTGAGTGAAAAAAATAATAATCCGTGCGTGCTGTCAAATTGTCGCGGGAGTGACGCCACGCAGTCGACAAATTCGCCCGGCCCCCTTTGCGACACGCCACCCCCCGCTTTGCGATTGGCTAGAGGGGCGTAACACTGTCTTTCCACAGAAACGTCCCGCTGTTTACAAAACAAACACAAAATGGCAAAATACAGGCTGGGGGAGTGGGGGTTAACCCCGGGTTTTCACCGGATGCGGTTGCGGTGCGGTTGCGGTGCGGTCCGGCGACGCAAGCAATTAGATTCCATTCATTCGAATGGTGCAGTTTACACCGCTTGTGGGTGCGTTGCGTGTCGACTGCGTCTCAGCTGCGGCGTGCCGCAGGCCTTCCGCAAGGATAGACCTATTTTCTATTTTTGCCGGACGCCGCAGCGGTAGGCCTCCGGCAAATGGCAAGCTAGCACAAAACACATCCAGCGGGACAGGAAGACCGACGCAGTTTCAAAATAAATTTCCGGTTACCTTTCAGAATAAAACACTCGCCAGCTCCTATTTCGCAAGCTTTTCAGCAAAACGTGACGTGGGCGTCGCCGGGCCATGTGCTCATTCACGGTTTAGACACCAGCGAACATGGACGAGGAGAGGTTTATATTGGAGGTGGAAAACCACAAAATAATATATGACACGGCACATCCTTTTTATAAGGACAACCAAAAAAGGGATGCTGCATGGAATCTCATAGCAGAAGAAGAAGAAAAGGTTAAATCAAAAGAAGTCCACCTCTCTTTCTGCTTCTCTGTTGAGCACAGACTTTCTGTATGTTTGTCGTTGTGAAATGCCACATGATCGCGCGCGCGCGGTCCCGCGAGACACGTTGGGAAGTGGGCGGCGACGGAGCTGCCGGACCGCAGCTGTGCGGAGCCGGTGTGGATTGACAAAAAAATTGACCCGTCCGGAGCACGCAGTCAAGACGCACCGCACCGCAACCGCACCGCAACCGCACCTCAACCGCATACGGTGAAAACCCGGGGTAAGGAAAAATTCACCCCCAGACATTAAGAGAAGCCCATAGCTATGAATTGAGAAGTAGCTTGTTTGTTTAAATCCTGTATTTAAAAAGTGCCTTTTACTGAGTGAAAACGGCAGACCAGGCCTTTAAAAATGGCTCCTTAATTTGTACAACCATGGATGATGACATAACGTTAAAAAAGATATACAGGTAATTGGGAGAGATGATCTCAACCCAGATCTTGGAGACTTATTAGGCAGCGAAACAGCAGCAACAGCTGTGATTAGATTTTCTTCATCCTTGAATGACTAGGATGGAAAAAATTTATGAGGGATTTGGTTTTATGTTGTCTGCTCCAAAAAATGATTGGTGACAAATATGTCTATGTTGTCTTTTGCCAGCCTATAAACCAGACGTTTCTTCTTAGTCTGAGCTGAAAAAGAAAACATGCAGTTAGATTTTTTTGGGGGGCTGATTTAGCATCTTGTATATGCTTTTGTATTGTCCATGCACAACCTGTTGTCAGTTCAGGCCTGATCGGAACGCTGTCAAAATTTAGCTTGCAGCAAAGCATTGTCTGAGGTGTTTTTTTTGTTGTTTTTTTTACCCCCCCTGTATATCCATAATGTAAGTCGGGCAAGTAAGAACACTTTTATGGGTGCAGAGCAGGTTTTTGTGCCAAGTTTATAAAACTGCGAACTTGCACTTTTACATGTCAGGGTCTGTACGGTAGGTAGATTTATTTATTTTTTTATTTTATTTTTTTATTTTTTATTAAGGCTGATACTGAACTATTATTAGCCAAGGATGCATATAATCGATATATAGAGACATATTAATTTTCAGTAAAAGTGAAAGTATTGGAGTCATTTTTTAATACAATCTTTAACTCTGTTGAAATATCAAATTGTTGATTTTTGTTTGTTTGTTTGTTTGTTGTTGTTGTTGTTTGTATCCTAACCTTTAAACAAGTTCCCAACAAGTCATCAACATGGCTTTAAAATGTTACATGAAAAAAATACAAGCAAATAGCTCCCTCTCGTTTTCTACAGTAAATAAAGTTTTGCAAAATTTCAAAATGAGATGCACAACCTATTGTCAGTTCAGGCTCAATGTAAGTTGGGCAAATAAGAAAACTTTTATGGGTGTAGTGCAGGTTTTTTTGTTTTTTTTTTGTTTTTAAACTGCAAACTTGCACTTTACTGTACTTTATTGTACTTTACATTTTTACTTGTGTACTTATGGACACTTCAGGGTGTGTACGAGAGGTCGACGTATGTTGTTTTTAAAGGCTGATACCGATTGTTATTAATCTTGGATGCTGATAATCAATATATGGAGACATATTCATTTTCAGTAAAAGTGAAAATATTGGAGTCAATTTTTTTTTTTATTATTATTGCTGTTATTATGCCAATTTTATCTAATTTTTTGAGAATTTATTATTATTATTATTGAAAAATTACAAACTCCAGCTCTGTTGAAATGTCTTGTGGCATCTATTTATTGAACAACTTTTCACATTTGCAATAAGTTGATTTTTTTTAACTCATTTGCTCCCAAAAAACGTATAAATATGTTCTATTTTAAATGTTACCACGCTCCCAAAGACGTATTTATACTTTTTTTTTGTTTTTTAATGCTAGAGCTTTATGCTGCCTCTGAACCGATGAGAACTGTTGAAGCAATGGTAATTATTACAAAAACAGCCAGCAGGTGGCAACAGAGTATAAGAGAGCTGCCAGGTCCATGTTTTTTGAATAATGATGTAACTTAGCTATATTTTAATGCTAATTGCTGCAAAACGGAAACAGATAGAAATATACTTTTTTTCCTGATGAAAGAAGAGACTCTAATCTTTCTTTTGCTAGGTTCCATGTTTTTATAGTAATGGAACACAGTATTCTGTGGGCCTTGCAAAATCGGTCAAAATCCAGTAAAACAGCCTGGGAGCGAAGGTGGTTGCTTCAGTGAAAATGGCTGGGACAGAATAAGTTAATTATATTCTTTAAACAAAAAGTTCAGTGAGATCCCAAAGTCACCAGCACGTCTTTAAAACCCTCGTGCCTTGAAACCAGTGTTACCCTCGAAGTGTATATTTTAGCCAAATAAGTAATTCTACTTTGAGGTGTGATACCTAAGTCAATTTTTAACATTTTTTTTTATTTCAACCACTCAAAATGTTCATTGGCATCAAAACTATCCATACATATGAAGTTTTATTATTTTTTTTATGTATTCCCCCCTCTTAGGACAATACAAGCCCAAAGAATGGACTATGAAGAAAACGAACTGTGCTGTATACATGTATAAAAAATAAATAAAAAATTAATACTTCATATGACATAATTAGAGCTTCGAATAAGGCACTAAGTTACAACAACAATTTTGTCAATGCATGCCAAATTTTTTGACAATGGCAATTTAACTCAGAAAAATCCCCTCGCGAATATTTTAGCCAAATAAGTAATTCTACTTTGAGGTGTGATAACTAAGTCAATATTTAATATTTTTTTATATTTCAACCACTCAAAATGTTCATTGGCATCAGAACTATCCATACATATGAAGTTTTATTTTTTTTTTATGTATTCCCCTCTCTTAGGACAATACAAGCCCAAAGAATGGACTATGAAGAAAACTAACTGTGCTGTATACATGTATAAAAAATAAATAAAAATGTAATACTTCATATGACATAATTAGAGCTTCGAATAAGGCAATAAGTTATAACAACAATTTTTTCAATGCATGCCAAATTTTTTGACAATGGCAATTTAACTCAGAAAAATCCCCTTGCGAATATTTTAGCCAAATAAGTAATTCTACTTTGAGGTGTGATAACTAAGTCAATATTTAATATTTTTTTATATTTCAACCACTCAAAATGTTCATTGGCATCAGAACTATCCATACATATGAAGTTTTTTTTTTTTTTTTTTATGTATTCCCCCCTCTTAGGACAATACAAGCCCAAAGAATGGACTATGAAGAAAACTAACTGTGCTGTATACATGTATAAAAAATAAATAAAAAATTAATATTTCATATGACATAATTAGAGCTTTGAATAAGGCAATAAGTTAGAACAACAATTTTTTCAATGCATGTCAAATTTTTTGACAATGGCAATTTAACTCATAAAAATCTCCTCGCGATTATTTTAGCCAAATCAGTAATTCTACTTTGAGGTGTGATAACTAAGTCATTTTTTAATATTTTTTTTCTTTCAACCACCCAAAATGTTCATTGGCATCAGAACTACCGTTGGGAAGCTGCACGTCCCCCGCGGCTTTCAGGGACGTGCTCATATGTTCGTTTATGTTTATTTTGTAGAAGTACTTACTTGCCAACTTGCATTTGCAGCTTTGTGTGTCTCTGATCGCCGTTCTTTTACTTAGATTCAGGAAGCTCATGCCTCTTGCACGTTAGCCAAATGTGTTGTGAATACAAACTAGCCGAATAAAAATCGAAGCTTAGCACTTTCACACGTAGAAATGCAACGGCCAGATAAGATAACCGACGAGGAATTCATCTCGACAACCGTTACGTTACACTTCATAAGTTGCAAAAAAAAAACATGTTTTTTTTGTTTTGTCTTATCCCTTCTGCTTATTGTTTTCACCGATCCATGCTCCTTGCCATGTTTTGAAGAATGCACGAAGGGAAATACGTCACCTCCACGTTGGACGCACGTTTGGCCACAATGGCACGCCTCCCCCCTGCAGGCGCTCCGGAGCAAATAGCAATGGTCGACTGAAGTTCAAAATGGATGATCGAACTGCGCATGCGTGTGGAATATGCACGCTATCAATTCTAAAGTTCTAAAGTGAAGAAAGAGAAAAAAATATAAATAACAGCCTTCACACACTGAGGAAAACCGCTGTATTGCAACGACGCCCCCCTCTAACAGTGGCTCATTTTGGGGACACAACAACGACAAACAGCATTGCCATTCGACCCCTCCCACTAGGGAACGTGCCTCCCACGTCCATGCAGACAAACAAACAACATATCCCAACACGAAACATAAGTCAATAGCTCGCAATACCTTTTTCTGCACAAAAATATAGGTGGCGCGCATGTACGCGCATCCACGAACACGCACGCGCGCCCACTAACGTGCACGCGCATCCACTAACATCCTGTCGAATGCACAATCAGTAAAAAGCACGAAGAAATAAGTCTGTGTGGAATATGGCGTGCTGGAAACAGTGCGGTGTTTGCAAGGAAAATCATTAATTGGCCTCTACCGCCACCTGGTGGATTTGGGGTGCGAATTCTTTCTCATGGCCATGGCACCGTCGAGGAATGTCCATAGAAGGATTTCATGCAGAAATCACGGAAATTGCAATAAAATACATGCAGTGTCCAATCGGTCCAAAAATGTCACTTATAATGTACATTAATGTTACGCGGCTGGCTAACGTATCTTCCAGGGATATAAAATGAGTAATCTCCCTCATGCAATGGCTAAGAAATGTCGGCACACTCGCATTTTGACGGTCCCCCAGTTTTCCAAAGCCGTGGCTCATTTTTTTTTGTTTTGTTGTGTTTTCCCCCAGCACAATCAACTCCCAATTTACATATTTGGTAACACAATGGCACGAGGGTTAAAAAGTCACATGAAAACAATAGCTCCTTATAGTTGTCTACAGTAAATACAGTTTTGAAAAATGTCAATAATAATTGACATGCTAAATTTCCCTTATCTTTGTTTTAAATTCAAACAAAAACAGAAGCTCCTGAGTTCCCATGGACAATAAATGTGTACCTGTTGTTTGCTGTAAATGCATCTCATTGTATGCTGGTGACATCTAGTGTACAAACGTGATACTGCAACTATTTCGGTGAGGTCAATTCTACTCCACATGCCGAGTTTAATATCTATTATCATCGTAATTACACCCATAAGTCTCTGAAAGTGCTTGTTCAGTCATTTAATAGTACATTTGAGCATAAAGCTGTCAAGAAAAATATCTACATTTTCCCAATATCCCTGCAGGAATTTGGCAGTTGGTATTGGCATCCAGAACTTCCCAGAAGGCCTTGCAGTCAGCTTGCCACTTCGAGGCTCAGGCATCTCAACGTGGACAGCCTTCTGGTGAAAACGCACGCATTCCGCGCCGAAAAGGAGCGTTCGTTTATCCCACCCGCCTCCATCTCAGGTACGGCCAGCTGAGCGGCATGGTGGAGCCCATCGCCGGGATGCTGGGCGCCGTCGCCGTGGTGTTGGCCGAACCGCTGCTGCCGTACGCGTTGGCGTTCGCCGCCGGGGCCATGGTCTACGTGGTGGTGGATGACATCATACCTGAGGCTCAAGTCAGGTGAGAGAGGGGGAAATCAGGATCCTAATATACTTTATAGTCTAGTGATGGAAAAATGAAGCTTCATGAAACACTTGCAATGTTTTTACTCCTCTAGATTTTGCTCTTGGTTTAAATAGACCAATTGAGAGATTCAATTTCCACTTCATCTTTAAACCAAAAGTGCCATCTAGAGGAGGGAAAAATTTTGTGAGTGCTTCATGAAGCCTCATTTCTCCATCACCACTTTATACATTCGTATATCGAAGATGAAAGGGGTAAAGAGATAACAAAACAATTTTACGCTCTTGTTATCTGCAGTGGGAACGGAAAACTGGCCTCCTGGACCGCAATCTTGGGCTTTATCGTAATGATGTCACTTGACGTGGGGCTAGGCTGAATCGCCGTGGCAACAAGCAGCCCCCATAACCGTCATGACCACAACATGCCTGACCTCGGTGTCAAAGAAGGGGGACCAAGTCTCATATTTTGTTGAAACGTCAATAAATAGCAGGCCACTTTTTATCACGCAGTGCAGCTCGTTGCCATAGTGAGAAAAATGTGACATCATCCATGATGTCATGTTTATATTATACGAAGGATAGGATCTGTTTTCTTTTGAAAGCAAGCTAATTGACTTTACTGTGATTACGTTGTTCAATCCAAACAATATAATGCAATGATGATGTACACACATGGACAAAATTGACAGATTTTTATTTTTTTTTCCCGAGGAAGACACCATATCAGAAAAATTTTAAGTCTGGAATTGGCCAAACTGGTAGTCAGTTGACTGCAAAAGCTTTTCATCTAGGTTGTAGTATTTACAATAATTTACAGACTCTGAAAATGACAATACTTTTGCATAAAATGACGATCATTTATCTTTCTAAATATTAAATGCCATGCGTTCGTATATAAAGGCAACTTCATAAACCCTCTGTCGCTGTCCAAACAGACCTAACTGTATTTTCAGTCCAATTTTAAAAGTCCTGCTTTTTAACAGCTTGCAACTGCAATTTATTTTGAAGTCGTCCAGTCTGACAAGTTAGATTATTGGCAACTTTTGTTTTAGTTTCAGCATCCAATTTTGTTTTGATTACCTCATGGTGGCAATACTTGAACTCTGATATGTTGGACTTGATGAACGATTTGATCTTTTTCTGGTACTTTTGAAGAGAAGCAGCTGATTATTTCTTTTAAAAGCACACTGTAAATATGCTGTTTTATGGTATGCTGTAATATGCAAATTTAAATATGACTTGTTTGGACACCCTGGGCATTTTTGATGATAAGGGAATTCATAACACAGTTGTTTATGCTCTTATTTATTATGATGCTGATGAAAATATGTATGCAAAGTCCAAGAGTCGTGCCTTCTTCTTTTTGGGTTATCTACTGCCATCTGCTGGCCAAAAATAGCCAGTTCGGTTTATATGTGAATTGTATATTTAAATAAACAGCTCCGTTAACGTAACCAGTCTCAAGATGTTTTACATTTCATTTTTATTAATCATTTATTGTATCATATTATAGACAGATTGTAATTATGATGAATGAGACACTTTTCCACATTTAAAGCAAAAAAATTTGTGTATGTATTGTCGGTAATTCTAGCCCAAGTACAATTATCTAACGTTTATTTCTTGTTTTACTTTAAAAGGAAAAAAAAAATACTGCAGTTCAGTAGTTTAAATTATTTCTGTGAAATGTATTCTAGTGCCATTCCAGTGGACATTTGTTTAGTGGTTTTGTATGCTGGTGAGTTATCGCGCTAGGCTAGAACATTATTATTATTATAATTCATTCATTTTTCCTTTCGTACATATTGTGACAGTTTCAACACAACAGCTTACAACACAACATATTCGTTACATCCGATAAGGAAAAGGGCTGACGGATGAAGACTTCCACAACACGTTTTGTTACGTTGTATGTTGTTTTATATTTTTAAAAAGTTAAAGTTAAATATTTTCCATATTTATTTCTGTGAAATACATTCTCCATTTTGCCATTGTCATGGGCTTTTGTTGAGTTGTTTTGCATGCTAGCGCGTTAGCATGCTGGAACAATAGTTAGCATGTTAGCTTATCATTTAAGCACAACACATTTATCAATTTGTGGCAGCTTAAACTTTTTTTTTTTTTTTTAACTTGTTACTATGACTCATGTTTTAGTGTGTCAGTATTCTAGTGATTTAGGCAACAGGCTAGCTTGCTAGACAGGTTTTTTTTTGTATTGTCTTCTATGTACTAAATTCATTGTTAAAAAAAAACAAAAAATGTCTACATTAATGCTGTAATATTACAAGAAATAACATTCAGTAATTTCTACAAAGGACTAGGTCCAGTGATAAAAATTCAATTTTGAAAACACATCCTTTCAAATGAAAATATATTACGACTTTTAAACAAATCGAAAATAGATCATTCTTGTGAGACTGATTAAAATTTAATGGTGTAAGTTTCTTGTCAGTGTAGCTCTTAATACCAATACCCTGTACCTGAGCTGGCTAACTAAAATAAAGTACAAAGCCAGGTAAATATGTTTAATATTAGATTCTCGATCACAAAGCATGAATAGAATGAGGTCAATTAAAACAAAAAAAAAACATTTAAATTAGTTCACATCTTTTTTTTTCCTTCACATGATTTAACATAGCTAGAGAATCAAAACTGGAAGCGGCTTGTACTGCAAGAAGCTAATGAGACTTGTTGGCATGTCTAGCTGCTCGATACAGTGGATCTTGTTGATCTTTTTGAGGTATCTCCGCACCGCCAGTCGGCACAGTGAAGTCAAGGCCTTGGGATTTCCTGACAAGAAACAGAAGAGGAAACAACATATTAATTATTGTAAGTATCACTAATAATGACCCATGAGCATACTGTAATACATAGGGTTGGGTATTGCCGCCAACCTCACGATACGATACGTATCACCACACAGGGTCGCGATACGATACGTAACGCGATACATATGTATCCCAATACTTGATCTTCAAGGCGACACGTATCCCGATATATTACATTAATTTTTCTTGCATTTTATAATAACAGTCCTATGTATACCTAAAGGATGTGTTTGTTATGCTGACTGACAAAAATGATTTTTGTTTGCAGCTCTTCTGGTTTACCACCTAGCGGCATGACTGGTCTAAATGTGCAGGCACTGCAGAGCAAGGAGCAGCTTTCACAGACACACCGGGAACATTTATTAATAGGCATGAGCCTATTAAGTATTAAAATTACAGCTCTAAAATATGCTTATTTGAAAAATATGGGAAATAAAAACAGCATTTTTTTCATGTAGCACATTCTATTTCATATTTAAACAAAATATACGAAAATTGGTACATTAAGACACGTGCCATGTTAAGTTTATGAGTAAATAAATGTTGATATTCTTACTTTTTTTTTTTAAGAGGAACTACATTTCCCATCGCGAGATGCTGTGACTATCGCGTGACCGGTAGCGAGACTGGGAAAATCTAACATGGCGGCGCTCTGCTGCTAAAATAGAATTAGCTTTATATTTCTAATTAAACCCGAATTTAATGATTAGATAAATTCGATTTTTTTCTTTTCTAAGAAAGATCGGAAATATTATCCAGTGTGGACGACCTCGAACGTTTTATTGACGATCATTTTTATAGCTGCGCGATGGATGAGCCGGCGGCCAGTCGGGATAATCCTTCGAAAAAAAAAAGGAAAAATGACTCGTCAACAGACACGGACGATTTAGCAACCGCCGACGTATCGGTGAGTATGCTGGATTCCATAAATAAAAAACTTGACGTCCTCTGTCTTATCCGCGAGGACGTCAAAGAATTAAAGGCAAGTTTGGAATTCGTTAGCCAACAGGTAAGCGATCTCCAATGCGATAACTCCGAGCTACGCTCCTCTCTCGTCGCTGTCACAGCCGAGTTGGAGACGATTAAAAAGGAAAATAAAATGCTAAAGGAAACGGTCTTAGATGTTCAATCCCGTAGTATGCGGGAAAATCTAATATTCTCAGGTATATCCGAAAATTCTCCAGATAATCCAGAGGGTGAGATAAAAAAATTCATGACATCATCGCTAAAGATCCCACAGGAGACGGTAAATAATATCTCTTTTCACCGTGTACACCGGCTCGGAGCTCGTAAGGGCAATAAGCCCCGTCCTATTATTGCTAAGTTCGAACATTTTAAACATAAAGAATTGGTAAAAAGTAAAGGACGGGAGCTCAAAGGGACATCTTTCGGGATGAATGATCAATTCCCAAGAGAGATAAACGAGCGGCGAAAAGTACTGTTTCCTATCATGAAACAAAATAGACAGGAGGGTAAACGGACTTCGATGGTCGTTGATAAATTATATATCGACGGCCAGCTATTCCGAAACCCAACCTCGACCCCTTGGCTGTTCTAACTGACAATTGGTAGAGCCGAGCATTGTGTGATTATTTGACGTAGGTATATGTATATGTATGTGTATGTATATGTGTATATATGTATATATATGTATATGTATATGTATGTATATGTATGGATAATGGGTTACGAAATAGAATATGAATTTATATTATGCATAGGCTATAAAGTAATAATAATAATAATAATAATAATATAGAAATATATTCTTAAAAAAATAAATTAATAATAATAATAATAATCTCGCTTAGGTCACCATTTACTGGTGTATTGTTATGTTGAATCCCCCACAGATTTCCTTCACACTCACTTCCCCCCACGTTTCTTCACTATTATACTTATCTACTTGCTATCTCTCTCTTTATATAAATTATATAAATTGCCTAATTACTCTTTTGCTATCCTACAATATGTTAATATTAATAAGCAGCTTATATAGATGTATACATAAGACTGAGTCTATATTGCTTGTATGCAGAAATTAGCTCTGGTCTCCTGGAATGTGTGTGGCGCTCGCTCCCAGGCAAAAAGAATAAAAATTTTAGACCATCTCTCAAAATTTAAGGCAGATATTTGTCTCCTACAAGAAACCCACTTACAAAAATCAGAAGAAAAATTATTTATAGATAAAAATTTTAGTCAAGTTTACTCTGCCTCCTATAATAGTAGACAAAGAGGTGTCTCTATACTTATACATAAGAATTTATTCTTTACTCTAAATAATATAGTAACAGATTTAGAGGGCCGATATATTATTATCCAGGTAACTATATTTAATAAAGTATATACAATTGGTAATTTATATGCCCCAAATAATGATGACCCTGATTTTTTCCATGAATTTTTCTCTCGGTTACTCGATTTAGCAACAAATTCTACTATTATTATTGGAGGTGATTTTAACACGGTCTTGAACCCGTTAATAGATCGTTCTAATAATACGATATATACAAGGCGATTACGATCCGCTAAAGTAATAGATGAGTATATGGAGGATTTTGGCCTCAGCGATGGCTGGAGACTTCAAAACCCAACTAAGAAGGAATTTACTTTCTTCTCTGCTGTGCACCGATCATTCTCAAGAATTGATTTTTTCCTTACAAATAATTCTATTGTTGATAAAACTGCTATAAAAATACATTCTATAATTATAAGTGATCATGCACCAGTCTCCCTCACTCTACAAATTGACTCTACCTTTAAACCTCCCCCGATATGGCGTTTTAACATCTCATTACTGAAAGACGTAGAGTTTGATAAAATTATTAGAAGGGAGTGGGCAGATTTTTTGGAAATAAATGACTCTCCAAATATATCTCCATCTCTTCTCTGGGAAGCAGGGAAAGCGGTAATTAGAGGGAAAATTATATCATATTCAACTTATAAAAAGAAACAGGATCAAAAATTAGAAAAATACCTGGAAGATAAAATTAAACAACTAACGGATGAATATGTATTAAACCCAAATAATCAAATATGGATAGAACTACAGAATATAAAAATACAGTTAGATAACATGTTATCTAAAAAGACAGAGTTTATAATACAACAGTTGAGATATAATAATTTTGAACATAATAATAAATCAGGTAAATTCCTGGCAAATCAACTTCAACGGAATCGGGAAAAATCTCTTATAACGGCTATTAAAGATATAAATGGTGAATGCACACAATCACCAGAAGAAATTAACCATATTTTTTATAACTATTATCGAAATCTATACACAGAAATTAATAGACCTAACCCTGAATATATTGAGGAATTCCTAAACAGCTTAAATATACCTCAGTTATCTATTGAACATAAAGATATTCTCGATACCCCGCTTACTATAGATGAGTTGTATCGTGCTTTAGACAGTATGCCTAATGGCAGAGCACCTGGTCCAGACGGCTTTCCGGCTATATTTTTTAAACATTTCTGGTTAATGTTTGCTCCATTATTTCTAAGAGTAGTAACTGAAATTAAAAGTAAAGGTGATATACGTCAAGATATGAATATAGCAGCAATTAAACTTTTATTAAAGCCAGAAAAAGACCCTACCCTCCCGTCAAGTTACCGACCGATATCACTAATTAATACCGATATTAAAATTATCGCTAAGGCCTTGGCATCTCGATTAGAGACGGTAATCTCGACAATTATTCATAGTGATCAAACAGGTTTTATTAAAGGTCGTCATTCTACTAATAATATTAGGAGACTCTTTAACTTGATTAGTATGTCACAGCGGCATGATAAAAAGGCAGTTGTTATTTCGCTGGATGCAGAAAAAGCATTCGATAAAGTTAACTGGTCCTTCCTCTTTGCTGTCTTAAATAAATTCGGCTTCGGGGAGTCATTCATTCAATGGGTCTCAATATTATATGATTCTCCTAAAGCTACAGTTACTACTAATGGGATTACATCACAGAGTTTTACTTTACAAAGGGGAACAAGACAAGGGTGCCCAATTTCTCCTTTATTATTTGCTATATTTATTGAGCCGCTTGCATTAGCTATACGTCAGGATAGACGGATCCAAGGAATCCACTCCGGGACAATAGAACATAAAATTAATCTATATGCCGATGATATATTACTCTATTTAGAAGAACCTGCTATTTCGCTAGGGGAAGCATTTAAATTAATAACTAAATTCTCTCACTTATCAGATTACTCTATTAACTGGACAAAATCAACATTATTACCTATTACAGAAAATTCATGGAATCCTACAAGTCAGGATCCACACTACTCCTTTCCTACAGGTAATTTAAAATACTTAGGTGTTAAAATTTCACCTAAGTTAACTGAATTAACTTCTTTAAATTTTTCACCATTATTGGATAGTATCCGTAGTGACCTGGAACGCTGGAATAATCTTCCGATCTCTTTAATAGGACGGATAGCTACTATAAAAATGAAAGTTTTACCAAAGATTAATTATTTATTTTCAATGATTCCATTTAAACCTACGTCTAACTGGTTCCAATCGCTGGACTCTGCTATCATAAAATTCTATTGGAATAAAAAAAAAGCCAAAATTAGTCTATCTACTCTTCAGGAAAGTAAATCTAAAGGAGGTTTAGAGGCACCAAACTTTATGTACTATTATCTAGCTAATCAACTACAATATCTTGTGCTATGGACACAACCCAACAGAGATACTAACTGTTGGTTGGAATTGGAGCAGAAGGATTGTAATAATCTTAGACTGTCAGATTTACTCTTTATTACAAAATCAATAAGACGACATAATTGTTTTAAAAACCCAATGATAGCCGCCACCCTGACTGCCTGGTGGAAGGCATTAGAAATTACAAACTCCCAATTGGCGCCCTGTGGGCTCTCTCCCATTTGGCATAACCCCGACTTTCAACTTAATAATCAGTCGTTCCATTTAAGCCTATGGGAGCAGAAAGGAATTACACACCTTCATCATCTTTTCTCAGATAATAAGTTTATATCATATACAAACTTGGTCCAGAAATATGAAATAAAAAAGGGAAATTTCTTACATTATCTGCAAGTTAAAAATATGGTTAAGAAACAAATCCCAACACTTCAAGATACGCTCCAACTGCCTGTCTTAGCTAAAGATATTATAAAGCTTTCTCCAACAACAATAAAGAAAATATCAAAAATATATAAGTTATTTTTATACACAAATAAAACGTATTTACCGACTTTAAAATGGGAAAAAGACTTGTCTATAGTTCCGGAACCAGACTTTTGGACCCAAATCTGTGAAAATGTATTTAAAATGACCAAACAGACAAATTTGCAACTTATCCAATATAAGATACTTCATAGAACATATATTACACAATATATGATGAAAAAAATGGGACTCTCTGACTCCGACATTTGTCTCCAGTGCTCACAAAACACTGCCGATACTTATCTTCATGCTTTATGGTCATGTACTCCAGTGCTGCATTTCTGGACTAAAATCTTGGAAAAGCTCGCTGATATATTAAACTGTAGGCTTCCTTTATCTCCAAGACTGTGTTTACTAGGTGACTTAACAATAACTGAGCGACCATGTAAACAATCTCAATCTATATTTATAGCCCTTACTATTGCTAAAAAAATAATCCTTGTCAATTGGAAAAATAAACAATCTCTAAATATCGACCACTGGTTAAACTTACTAATAAATTATATCTCAATGGAAAAAATCTCTGCCTTAAATAAAAATCAAGTATCAAGATTTAAACAAATATGGTCTATGTACATAGAATATTTTAATCTCAATTTGGCAACTTAATCCTGCCAAGATTCTGCCTGTTAACGAGAGCCACCACATCGTTACAACTTCTGTTTTCGCTGCTCCTGTATTTGGTATTTTGTATCTGATTGTTTTTATTTTTATATAGTCAGGAACCTAGTTGCTGCTAGTGGGCTCGAGCATACCACACTATACGACACTATACTCAATAACTCCTTAAGATCTATTTCTAGTGGGCACTAAGCATCAACACTTGGTGTTACTGCATGCTAATTAGTCAATTTTCTTGACGCCGTCCCCTGTGGTCGGGCGGGGGTGGTTCTGCCCCCCCCCCCCCCCCCCCCCCCCCGTTGTCTGCTCGGTGGCGGTTGCGTCTTGGCCGCTCCCTGGGCCCCCTGTGGGGTGCGGTGTTGGGGTGCTTCCCCTGGTGCCCGGGGCGGTGCCGTCCCGGCGCGGTCCGCTGCTCCGTGCCCGGCGGCGCGGTTCGGGGTGGGTGGGCCTCCGGTGTGCCCCGTGGTTCCCTCTCCCCTCCCCCTTCCTCCCCCCCGTCGCCTCTCCCTCCTCGCCTCCTCCCGCCCATCCTCCTCTGCCTCCCGGTCCCTTTTCCCTTGTCGCCCTCCCTCCTCCTCTCCCCCCCCGCCTCCTGCCCTGCAGCCGCCCTTTCGCCTTCTTGTCGTCTTCTCCCCGCTTCCCCCGCCCCCCCCCCCCTTCCCTGTCTGCCCTGCGGCCCCTCCCCCTCCCTCTCCCTGGGCCTGGGGCTCCCTCCCCGGCCCGGGCGTCGGGCTCCGGGGGCCGGGCGAGGGTTTGGGGCCTGCCCCGCTCCGGTATAACTCCTGGTGCCCCGGGCGGGCCCCGGTGGCTGGTGGGCTGTCCGGTAGCCCTGCTGCGCTGGCTGTCCGCCCATTGTGGTGCCGGGTGGATGAGGTGGGGGGCGGCGGGGGGTGGGGGTGCTGGGGGGCGGGCGTGCCACCTACACCCGCCGGGTTGGGTGAGGCCCCGCTGGTCGCTCCTCTTACTCACTTCACTAGCTTGCACTATACACTTTGTAAATATACACATAGGGCACACAACACATTTCTTGGTGGGGTGGGGAAGGGTGGAAACACCGTCTTCACCCTTCAACTCCCCTCCAATTTTAATGCACCTCACGTCCAAGGGGAGGGGTGAGTTGGGGCGGGGAGCCATCAGAGGGGATGGACTGCAGTGCCTGGCAGCGCTGTGGTCCCCCCCATTTGTGTCCCTGCCCCACCACTTTGTCCCTCCATTCCCTTTTTTAATGCACCACACATATACATATTCATTTTTTGGGGGGGGATACGGGTGTGTCGGAGTAGGGGAAATTTTTTCCCTCTGCTCCGACTCACCTGCTCCCAATTTTAATGCACCACACGCACACACTTGTATATACACTGGGTGGGGCCACATTCACGGTGTAAGGGTAGAGCTCGCCAGTCGGCGAGCTGGCGGACTCAGTAACAGGGTTAGGTGTCACTTGTACTCTGGCGTGACGACCGGGGCCTCTCCCCACCGGGCTCGGTGTTCTGGTGTCCCGCCTTCTCCCCTGGTGCTTCCTCCTCTGCTTCCCCCCTCCCGCCGCGGTGCAAATCTCGCGCGGCTGGAGGTGGGGTGGGCACATCTTCCCTCTCTGCGCTGCTGCCCGGTGCCGGTTTCCGGGGGGGGGTGGGGGGTTCTCGCGGGGGGCCGGGTTCGCGGGGGGGGGGGGGTGGCGGCCGTCGGGGGGGGGCGGCTTGTTTGGGGGGGGGGTGGAGGTATGGGTGGGTGGGGGGTTGGGTGCTGGGGGTCGGGGTGTGTTCGGGGGTTTGGGGGTCGGGGGTGGTGGGGCCTGGGTCGTGGTGGATGGCGGGTTTGGGTGGGGTGCGGGGGGGTCGTGGGGGGATGGGGGCTGGGGACCGGTGGGGCGCTGTGGGGGCCCGCTGGGCCTCGTTCTGCGGCCTTGGGCTCGGGGGTGTGGGCCGGGGCTGGGGCGGGGGTGTTCCGGGTATCTGGGTCGGCTCGCTGACCGGTGTCCGCTCGGGTGGCTTGGGGGTGGCCTTGGTGCTGCCGCGGCCTGGGGATTCCGGGGGGGGTGGGGGGGGGGGGGGGGGTGCTCGCTTTGCTGGACCGCGGTTGACGGCTTCTCTCTTTGGTGGTGGTCCTTATGCATGCCAGATCCGTCGCACCAGCATCTACTGAAACTCAACAGAAGTACCCTCTCCCTCCCACAGCCCCTTGAATCAGTTGGTGCTGGTGTCTGTGGTTCTCACTTTTCTTTATCTATCCTTCCCTCCTTCCTCTCTTTAGTTTTTCCTCTGGTCACTTGAGATCTTAATTTATTAGAAGTATGAGGTTTCTGGGGTTGGCATAAGACTCCGGTTTTGTAACCACGCAGGAGGGGTCTTGTTGGTGCTGGACTTCACTTTGATGGATTGGATGTACTGGCTTCTATTGATCTCACTCTGCCTTATCGATCCTTCCCTCCTTCCTCTCTTTAGTTTTTCCTCTGGGCTCTTGAGATCTCGCTAAATTTGCTGGAATTTAGAGGCTTCCGGGGTTGGCGTAAGACTTTGATTTTGTAATCATGGGGAAGGCAGGAAGTGTTTGGTCGGTGCTGGATGTCACTTTGATTTACCTTTCTTTTCTCTTTATTTCTTTTTTTTCTGACCTTTTCTCTGGTCTCCTGACCATTTAAATCTCACGACTCTGGCAAGATTCTGAAGTACCTGGTTAAGGCGAAGGGTAATGGGATATTTATAAGGTTTTAGGTGAATGAATGAGTATAAATTTATACGTATTTGCACGCACGCACGCAAACGCACGCAAACGCACACACGCAAACGCACGCACGCACGCAAACGCACGCACGCAAACGCACGCACACATACACACACACAAAAAAAAAAAAAAAAAAAAAAAAAAAAAAAAAAAAAAAAGGAAAAGAGCAATGATGACAAGACGTTGAATCGGTAAGACTACCGAATGAACAATTCTGAGCTCTTCAAAAAAAAAAAAAAAAAAAAAAAAAAGTCCTGCTTTTTAACAGCTTGCAACTGCAATTTATTTTGAAGTCGTCCAGTCTGACAAGTTAGATTATTGGCAACTTTTGTTTTAGTTTCAGCATCCAATTTTGTTTTGATTACCTCATGGTGGCAATACTTGAACTCTGATATGTTGGACTTGATGAACGATTTGATCTTTTTCTGGTACTTTTGAAGAGAAGCAGCTGATTATTTCTTTTAAAAGCACACTGTAAATATGCTGTTTTATGGTATGCTGTAATATGCAAATTTAAATATGACTTGTTTGGACACCCTGGGCATTTTTGATGATAAGGGAATTCATAACACAGTTGTTTATGCTCTTATTTATTATGATGCTGATGAAAATATGTATGCAAAGTCCAAGAGTCGTGCCTTCTTCTTTTTGGGTTATCTACTGCCATCTGCTGGCCAAAAATAGCCAGTTCGGTTTATATGTGAATTGTATATTTAAATAAACAGCTCCGTTAACGTAACCAGTCTCAAGATGTTTTACATTTCATTTTTATTAATCATTTATTGTATCATATTATAGACAGATTGTAATTATGATGAATGAGACACTTTTCCACATTTAAAGCAAAAAAATTTGTGTATGTATTGTCGGTAATTCTAGCCCAAGTACAATTATCTAACGTTTATTTCTTGTTTTACTTTAAAAGGAAAAAAAAATACTGCAGTTCAGTAGTTTAAATTATTTCTGTGAAATGTATTCTAGTGCCATTCCAGTGGACATTTGTTTAGTGGTTTTGTATGCTGGTGAGTTATCGCGCTAGGCTAGAACATTATTATTATTATAATTCATTCATTTTTCCTTTCGTACATATTGTGACAGTTTCAACACAACAGCTTACAACACAACATATTCGTTACATCCGATAAGGAAAAGGGCTGACGGATGAAGACTTCCACAACACGTTTTGTTACGTTGTATGTTGTTTTATATTTTTAAAAAGTTAAAGTTAAATATTTTCCATATTTATTTCTGTGAAATACATTCTCCATTTTGCCATTGTCATGGGCTTTTGTTGAGTTGTTTTGCATGCTAGCGCGTTAGCATGCTGGAACAATAGTTAGCATGTTAGCTTATCATTTAAGCACAACACATTTATCAATTTGTGGCAGCTTAAACTTTTTTTTTTTTTTTTAACTTGTTACTATGACTCATGTTTTAGTGTGTCAGTATTCTAGTGATTTAGGCAACAGGCTAGCTTGCTAGACAGGTTTTTTTTTGTATTGTCTTCTATGTACTAAATTCATTGTTAAAAAAAAACAAAAAATGTCTACATTAATGCTGTAATATTACAAGAAATAACATTCAGTAATTTCTACAAAGGACTAGGTCCAGTGATAAAAATTCAATTTTGAAAACACATCCTTTCAAATGAAAATATATTACGACTTTTAAACAAATCGAAAATAGATCATTCTTGTGAGACTGATTAAAATTTAATGGTGTAAGTTTCTTGTCAGTGTAGCTCTTAATACCAATACCCTGTACCTGAGCTGGCTAACTAAAATAAAGTACAAAGCCAGGTAAATATGTTTAATATTAGATTCTCGATCACAAAGCATGAATAGAATGAGGTCAATTAAAACAAAAAAAAAACATTTAAATTAGTTCACATCTTTTTTTTTCCTTCACATGATTTAACATAGCTAGAGAATCAAAACTGGAAGCGGCTTGTACTGCAAGAAGCTAATGAGACTTGTTGGCATGTCTAGCTGCTCGATACAGTGGATCTTGTTGATCTTTTTGAGGTATCTCCGCACCGCCAGTCGGCACAGTGAAGTCAAGGCCTTGGGATTTCCTGACAAGAAACAGAAGAGGAAACAACATATTAATTATTGTAAGTATCACTAATAATGACCCATGAGCATACTGTAATACATAGGGTTGGGTATTGCCGCCAACCTCACGATACGATACGTATCACCACACAGGGTCGCGATACGATACGTAACGCGATACATATGTATCCCAATACTTGATCTTCAAGGCGACACGTATCCCGATATATTACATTAATTTTTCTTGCATTTTATAATAACAGTCCTATGTATACCTAAAGGATGTGTTTGTTATGCTGACTGACAAAAATGATTTTTGTTTGCAGCTCTTCTGGTTTACCACCTAGCGGCATGACTGGTCTAAATGTGCAGGCACTGCAGAGCAAGGAGCAGCTTTCACAGACACACCGGGAACATTTATTAATAGGCATGAGCCTATTAAGTATTAAAATTACAGCTCTAAAATATGCTTATTTGAAAAATATGGGAAATAAAAACAGCATTTTTTTCATGTAGCACATTCTATTTCATATTTAAACAAAATATACGAAAATTGGTACATTAAGACACGTGCCATGTTAAGTTTATGAGTAAATAAATGTTGATATTCTTACTCTGCTTTCATTTTTCTTAGCAAGACACAGTGTCCAATCATTGGTGAGCTATTTTTGCATTAATTGAAGGCAATTAACTTCAAAGACGCTGCTGGTTTTTATTTTTTTTAGGTACAATGCAAGCTGCAAAGGCAAACGTTAACTGCCTATTCAAAGTTAACGAGCAATATCAATTCTGATGCCTGTATCGATACGTGTATTGTAATGAGGCCCGCAACAATATATTGCCATATCGATTTTTTGAGCACACCTCTAGTAATACAGCGACTTTGATTTTTTTTTTTTTAAGCTAAATATGATATTTGAGACACCTCTCTCCTGCAGAAGCAGCTCCACGGCCTCATTCTGCTTGGTGGACTTCTCGATGATAAGCGTGGGCAAGTAGACGTTTGCGCCGAAGTCAATAAGGAGCTGGATATACTCCACCCCGCAGCCGTGCCTCAGACACATCTCCAGGACGGTATTGGGCTGTTTGATGGAGCTCAGCAGTCTAGCGTAAGAGCAGTTGTAATCCGGATCGGCGCCGTAGAGGAGCAGCAGTTTGAAGCATTCTATGTGTCCATACACGGCCGCCAGGTAGAGCGGACCGCTCGACACCCTGGCGTTCGAGGTCCACAGCAGGACTCTGGAGCGCGAGTTGGCCTCGGCGCCGTGTTTGAGCAGTTCCTGTAATATTTCGACGTCGCCCTCGCGAGCAGCAGTCAGGACGGGAGAGCAGATGTTGTAGGAGCTCCCGTTGGGGTCGGCGCCGGACAGGAGGAGCGCTATCACACAGTCCAGGTACTTCCCGCGTACTGCGGCGAAAAGCGGCGTCTGGGCTTTGACGTCCACGCAGTCCACCAGGGCGCCGTGGGTCAGCAGGACCTGCAGGCAGCTGAGGTGGCCCTTGGACACGGCGGCGTGCAGAGGGGTGCCCGCGATGCCCCAGCCGCCTCGGTAGTTGATGACCTTCTTGTAGATTTCTTGGCACAGCATCTCATCCAGGAGTCTTTCATTGTTTTGCAATGCTGCTTGTCGGAGCTGGGAGACCTCGCAACTACTTTCTTCTTCTGTGGTCCTGAACTGCATTCAACCTGCTGTGAAAGACACACAAACGCAGATGATGTCAACTGGAACACAAGAAGGTACTTACTTTTTTTTATTTTTTTGTGAGTAGTGTGCCATAATCCAAAGTTCTGATGTGAAGAAGGTATAATTCAACAATGATTGATATTGCAGTAGGGCTGTGCAATTAATCAAAATTCAATTACAATAGCACACTGCACAATTACAATATCACCTAATTGTTAAAAAAAAATAATCCTAATTTTTGAGTCATTTAAATTGATACATTTGCACGTTTTTTTTAAATTTTATTTTAAAATAACTAATTTAATACATTTGTTTTCATCCAAAAGGAATTTGCATAATTATAGTGTTTAAAAGAATTTTAGTTTTCTTATTTGTTTTACACGTGTAAACATTTTCTTGTTTTGTACCAAAAAATAAATAAATCGTCCTACTGCACAGTGCACATGCTGCACTCCAACCAAGTTTTTGCAAACATGAATAAATAAATATATATTATAAACATATATTATTATCTGTTTGGTCCAAAGGGAGCTTACATAATTTTAGTGTTTCTATTTTTTGTAATTGATATTAATATTTTTAAATGCTTAAACATTTTGTTTTGTACCAAAAAAAAAAAATCGTTTAAATTAAAACACGGATGTGTACGCTCAGAAAAATGTCATTCGGTCTGTAGGCAAAGCTAAAAAGATGCTATTGAACCCTTAACAAAACGTCATTTATTTAGTTCAATATCGACTTCGATCATTACTGTTCGATTCTGTACGATCAGATGACAGAGGACTTGCATATTGATCCTAAGATAAAGCTAACGTTAGCAGCTAAATGTAAACATACAGTTCAAGCCCATCCATCATCATGCTAATCCGCCCCGATTCCGTTCATTTTCTGCAAAAACACAACAACCACAGCTGTCACAAAACAAATACGTCTCATTGAGTGAAAAATTCTCATGAGGCCATTGAACAGGGGGAAAAAAAACAAACATTTTTTTCGGGGTTGTACCTGCGATGTGTCACCATAGGCCGTCTGCTTTTCCTGGTTTATTCTTCGTCGCAATTGCTTTGACGTTTTAATTCAGTTATAGATGCGCATTACTGCCCCCAGTGTCTTCATTAGCATTACATCATAGTTTGTGTCGATTAAATACATACTATTAAAAATGTTGCTATACTAACAATATGCATACAATATATTATTCTGATTTATGAATAATTATTAGTGAATATTAACATTTTATTAAATGATACTATAGGCTCATCGGTATCATTATCATATTCGTGTTTGCATATAAAGGATAATCTGACATTGTTGTGGTTTTGTTTTTATTTTAATTTTATTTTTTTAAGTTCAGCATTGGGACAAAAGCACAATTGTTTCCATGGTGATGGACTGAAACTTCCCAGCTCAGGTTTGCTTTATCACCCCCTTCAACTTTATGCCTTCTCTTTCTCCAGGCAACAGCAATGGCATCCTGTCTTTTAAAACTGAGGTCATTTGTTTTGCACGTGCATCACAGTTTCTTTGTTCGGCGATGATGTTGAAATATAGCACACTAGCTGTATTAAAAATATTTTTTTTAAAATTCAAAGCAATTTATCTCAGTACATACTTCAGATTAGATTGATTTTTTATTTTTTTTTATTGTTTTTCTCATTGTGTCTGTCTATGAGGGTTTACAAATTGCTAATGAGCGGTGTGGGCCTGCCCTGTCCACTCCGCTTCTATAGTTGTTGCTAAGAGACAAAGTAAAAGTCACCATGGCGCTCAAAGAGAGGGGTGGAGAGACCTTTTCGACAGACGCACCAACACAACTCATCCTGGGATGGCTGTGGGAGGACACAGGACATCTTGTTCGTGATGGAGTAAAGAAACATCAGGTTTAAGATGACTTTTTCCTTTTACAACTGCACTGAAGATGTAAGGGAAGTCGATGTGCTTCTTTTGGTTGGGATGTGCCTCATAGTGAGTAAGATGAAAGTCACGCTGGCTCCACAGAAGCAGGCTTGGAGGACTCTTTTCATCGTTTTGATCAGCACATCAGGAGGTGAGGAGTTTTGTTGAATTTAAATTGCAGGAGTGTGACATTAGGACGCTGCAACAATAGTTTGTTTTGCACGTGAATGTGAAGGCGCAGAAGTCAACGTTTGTCCGGAAGGCGGTCGCGTGCACCTGCCCAGCCTGCGATGCTTCTGGCTCTCTGAGAAGACGTCCGTGTGGTCTGAGGCTTCGGCTTCCTGCCGGCAAACACGCGGAGGACGGTTGGCCGCCGCTGATACTTTGGAGCTGCAAAACTTCCTCCGTTACTCCTTCCCAGCGTGAGTCAAGAAAGAACTAGAACATTTGTAACATGCCAAAAAATGCATGATGAGTTGACATACATTGATTTACATATGTCATGTCAAAATATATCAGTTTTAAAAGGTGAGTAAACACCAGTTATTGTAGTTTTAGAATTTTCATTTTAGTTATTTTTTATTTCATTTTTGAGGTTTGTTTTTGAATTGTAGCTAGTTTCAAGTAATTTACAGGGTGGTTATGTTCGTTTTATTAGTTTTAGTTATTTAATAAATGCTTAGTTTTAGTAAGTTTCAGTATTAGTTTTAGTTTTTGTTTGTTTTTTTATAAATGTGACTTACTTGTAAAAATAAAATGTAGTGTCAGTTAGTTTTCGTCTTTTAAAAAGCATTTTCGTTATTTTATTTTGTTAACGAAATTGTTTTTTGAATTTTAGTTTTATTTTTTTCCTTAAGTTTTAGTTAACTAAAATAACCTTGGTAAACACTGAACATATCTTTCATAAACATTTTGCTTTTGATCAAAACGTTGTTTTCCTAATTTGTGTCATTTATTTATGGAAAAAACAACAACTTTATTTTGTTTTTAATACCTTTGCTATGGCTATGTATCACATGCACTTTAGTAATTAGCTCATAAAATGTGACTTACAGTAGGAGTGGCATAGCTCAGGTGATAGAGTAAAAGTCTTTCAAGCTGAAGGTCGTGAGTTCGTTCCTCATTTCTTGTGTAACTTAAAAAAAAAGTGTTTTTTTTGTTGTTGACCAATTTAATAAAATTGCCTCATTTTTTCCAAATAAAAACAATTACCCCCCCCCCCCCCAAAAAAAAAGGAAAATTTAGTCAAAATCTCTCCTTGCAAAATTGAATTATAATTTCTAAATGAAAATTCTAGTTTATTCAAGACATAGGGAAATTCTCTCGTACACTCTAGAATTAATTTCAGTAAAATATACACTGAATATTTTACTCTCTTCCAAGTGTAAATTTTAATCTATAGAGTGGGACCAAATAGACTAATTTTAGAGTAAAATTTACTGTACATAATTTACTGTACAGCGTTCCCTCGTTTATTGCGGTTGTTAGGTTCCAAAATCTACCCGCGATGGAAATCCGCGTTAATTTAAAAAAATAAAAACAAATAAATAAATAAATAAATAAATATCCGGTAATTATATATATATATATTTTGTTCAATATATATGTTTTTTTGTTTTGGTATGATTTTTACTTTATTATAAATGCTTTTCCATTCATAATATATGTTTTCTTTTCATTTACATTCATTTTTTTTCCATTAAAAGTGTGTTATTGTTTTTTTAATTTATTAAAGTATACAGTACAGTATATATATATTTTTCATTTATTATATGTTTTTTTTCATTTTGGTATGATTTTTAGTTTCTTATGAATGATTTTTCAGTCATCATTTATTTTTATTTTTTAAATTTACAGTCCTTTTTTTCATTAAAAGTATGTTTTTAATTTACTTGTTATACAGCACAGTATATATTTTCTGTCAGCATAATGCAATGTCGTGCAGCGACGGGACAGACACTGTTGGAAAGACCTCGCCGAAACGAATCAGCGGATGGTCGTATTTCCCCGGTCAGATGTAGGGGTCCACAGATACGGCCTCACAAAGATAAAAAAAAATAAACAAACCAAAAAGCATGTTGCACCAAAAAGCAAAAACAAAACAAAACAAAAAAAGCAACAAAACAGCGAGGCTGCGAAAGATGAACCCGCGATAAACGAGGGAATCCTGTACACATCTATTTGCATGCAAACAATTAAAAAGTTCTTCTCTAATATGCCCCATAGGAAAAACACTGAGTGGGTTTGGATTAATGGGGTAAGTGAAAATGGACCGGACGAGGTTGGGCTTGTCAAGTCAGCAAGTCCTTCGTGGCAAGATGGAGGCAACAAACAGGAAATGTGTGCTCAGATGGCTTTGGGGACACCTGGACGGTGGAGGACAACTTCCTGTGTCACGCAATACCATTTCTTCTGTCAAAATGATGTAAATGGTGAGTGTGAAATTGGAATCTTCTTTTAGAAGCTTTCCATATTGTACTTCCATATGCTGCAGAGTCGTTACCGGACTCGGACAGTTATGTGGTGGGAGTTGTTCTGATGACTGGCATCTACCAGCGGGTCCTGATGGATCCCTTAGCAAGTGTCCCTGATGTTGAGCAACTCGCAGTGGAGGTCAGTAAAATGTCCAGATGGAGTCCCTGAACTAGGGGTTAGAACAGGCAACAAAGTTGAAACAGGACTGTTTGTGGTCCACAGATGCAGTTGTTCCCTGGCTTGTGGTTCAGTCATGCAGGTCAAGTCACATCACTGGAACTGGTAGTCCAGCCCAGCCCGACCTCATCTTTGGCTCGCATTCAAATCCTTCGACCCTACTGCAATCCCAATTACCACCTTGTACCTCCAGGTACAAAACACTTCATCCTTTCTGCATACATGTCCTAATAATATTCTCTTTGCTCCTTTAGGTTGCAGTTCTCTTCTGAATCCCTTCAGCTGCTGCTCACTGGTTCCACTGTGCAACACGACAGGGGGGTGCAGCACGGGCCAGTTCTGGTGTCATATTCTCGAAGCCTGCTTTCCCAACACTCGTCCATGTTCTACTTACACCTCGGCAGCAGCTGGACGAGGGTTTGTGTTACCACCCAGATACCCAGCCACAGCACCGTTCTACCACTTGGTGGCGGACGTACCGCTGAAAATAAGCCCCATGTCACAACTGCAAATGTTACATGTGAGTAGCCAAATGAGATATTTGCTAATTCCCGTTAAAAACCATTTATCGATAATAGTATTGAATATTGTTGATATCAGGTCAGTTCTGGGTCACTTCCTGTTGAAATTAAGTCACTTCCTGTTGAAACAAGTCACTTCCTGTTGAATACAGTTCACTCTGTGTTGATACTAGGCCATTTCTGGGTCACTTCCTGTTGAAATCAAGTCACTTCGTGTTGAAATCGGGTCACTTCTGGGTCATTTCCTATTGAAAACATTTCCTATTGTTTTTAGGTCAGTTCCAGGTCACTTCCTGTTGAAATCAAGTCACTTCTTGTTGATTTTAGGTCGATTCCTTGTCACTTCCTGTTGAAATTGGGTCAATTCTGGGTCACTTCCTGTTGAAATCAAGTCACTTCCTGTTGAAATCCGGTCACTTCCTGTTGATTTTAGGTCGAGTCCTTGTCACTTCCTGTTGTAATCAGGTCACTTCTAGGTCACTTCCTGTTGAAATTAATAGTTAATTAAAAAATAGCTCTATGTGACCTCTCGAGACTAAACATGACAATCTGATTAATATTACATTTATGGAATGAGAGTTATGCAGCAAAATACAGCCGTTTTTACCAATCTAAGGGGTTGCCATTTTGCCACTTTCTGTCGACTGAAGATGACATCACAGTTGCTCAGGCTCAGATAACGACCAATCACAGCTCACCTGTTTATTTTTTTTAAGCTGAGCTGTGATTGGTTGTTACCTGAGACCTGAGCAACTGTGATGTCATTTTCACTCGAGTGATAAAATGGCCGCCATCTATTATTGATAAATTGTTGGCGTTTGCGGCATATTTCAAAACGCAATGATGACCTCACTAATAGTGGAATGTGTGATTTTTGCTTTTCTCTTTACAAGTTAAAATTAATTTGCCCTTGGTTGTCTTCCAGCTGTGGTCACCAATGTCTTACAAATGCAATTATGCCATCTAGTGGCAGAAAAATGACATAAACACAAATCAATATCACACCCGCTTTTTTACAGTACAGTACATCTTTTAAATTTTAACTCAATGTTATAGATTATTATGAAATTAGTGTATTCATGACTAAAAGATGCAGTTCGACACCCCTATTGTCTACAATTTTTAGTAAGTTTAGGTTTATCACTGTAGGTTGTTCTTCGCGAAGGATCCATCATTGTGTACCCTGACGACGTCGTCGCCATTCAACACACTCGCGACCCCGGCAACTTTCTGCACTGTCTCACCAGTGAAGCTCCCGTAAATTCTCCCTGGCGACAGAGTTACCTGTCTCTCCAGAGGACAAAGCGGGGGGGCTGGTGGGAGGGAGGCCTGACCGTCATGCCCCAAGATGAACACTGGGTGGACGGGGTGGTGTGTGATCTGAGACTGCTTTATGTGGACACTCTTCATAGAGGGACCGAGCACGAGGGGATGTCGGAAACAACCGCACCTTCCAAAACGAAACCCCTGATTCCCAATGTGAGTTCTGCATTCGGGTTGAGGATTATCCGACCTCCACTGGATGAAAACAACCAGATACACCTTCAAGTTAACGTTCCAACCCTCGTAGTCGTCATGGTGATATCAGGAGAGAATGCCTTGTGTTCATGGTCGGCTCCCGTGCGCCGAACCGGACTCCCCTTCAGCCGGATTTGCCCTGAAGATCTACCCGAATGCAAGACTGAGGATGTGTGGTTCTCCTCTGTGACTGTCGTCTTACCTTCAGCGGGGGTCCAGATGCTGAATGTCAGTGCGGTAGATGCTGTTAGAATGCAAAGTTTGAATGTGACACTGTGTGGCCACGAAGCAGTTTCAGGACTCCGCGTGGAGCCACACAAACACCAGAGGATGCTTGTGGACGTTCCTCAGGTGAGATTTTCAATTTAGATTTCACATTTTCAAAAATGGTTCCATCCGAATTACTTTGTATATTCTCATATTGTGCTCACAGTCATTCACAGCCCAAGTGGAAAGTGGCTCATCTGTGACATTCTCGTGGGTGATTGACAACTTGGAGGCCTTTGCATACGAAGGAGAATCTTACAGTGTTGTGTTTAAGAAACCGGCTGAGTACAAACTGAAGGTATAAACAAATATCTTTTTAAGTGTGCGGGTTCAACATCATTGATTCAAATAACAGGTAACAGCATCCAATCGTGTGAGCTCCCAGAGCAAGCAGCTCCTCCTGACTGTTGATGAAATGAACCCACTAGGTGAGCCTGAGTTGGTGTTTGCCAGGCAGGTTGTAGCCGTGGGTGCTACACACCTCTTCACCCTCAGGGTCAAAGTGGACATCGCCCTGCCAACTACCTTCAGGTAAAGTATTGTAATACAAGAGCTCTAACAAAAATGTACATTTTGCAAGGACCATGCTACAGTAAAGAAGGAAGAATACATCATTTTGACACACATTAGTTCAACCAAAATATTACAAACACATGCACTATAAACTAGGGATGTAACGATAAGGGCAATATCGTGATATTAAAACTGCCACAATATCGTCGTCGTCGTCATGTTCACAATATTTCAAAGGACCCCATCTGTAAAAAAAAAAAAAAAAGTCAGGTTGATTTCCATTTGTGCAGTTCTAGCACCCTCTCGTGGTTAGTTTATTAGCACAATTTAATTTTCATTTGTGATGTTTCGGCCTTCTATGTTTAAAATCTATGCTAATGTGTGCTTGCATTCCCAAGTAAGTGCCTCGATATTGTTATTAGAGATTGTAGGTGGTTTATATGCATTGCTGTTATGTACAAAGTCACAACATTGTGCTTTATTTAGTATGAGATTGTTGTTTGTTTGTTTTTTGTTTTGTTTTTTTACAATATTGTGTCTTATTCAAATATCCCCCCACCCAAAAAAAAAAAAAAAAAAAAAAAATATATATATATATATATATATATATATATATACACATCGTGATAATTATCATATCGTGACCTTCATATCGTGATAATATCGTACCGTGATGTTTGGATATCATTACATCCCTCTGCTAGACAATCCGATACTGTTGCAAATATATTTACACATTGGTAAATATTTCTGACTTCATTTGAAACATATACAGTGCATTAGTTTTTATATTCTGTTCTCTAATATGCTCATTGTAAGTCATATATTTTAATTTACATTATATTCCAGTGTCACTATCTCTGATATGGCTGTGTTTACACTGACTAACACAAAAAAAGTGAGACTACCAAATTGCACATTAATAACTCCACAACTGTCAACACTGGGCAGTGACAAAAGTAAAAAAATAAAATAATAATAATAATAATAATAATAATAATAATAATAATAATAATAATAATAATTGGATGTATTAGATTAGGCCTGTTTGGCACAAATCTATGTAGGTGACTTGAGCTTCAGATCAACTGAGAATATATTGTTTTCTGGTAGTTACTGTTAGCATAATGTATTCAAGATAAAAGGACATCGTGAAATTTCTGCCAGAACATTTCAAATTGGTACTGTGACCCGGATCACTATAACTTTTCAAATGGATGGAGACACACATTAAATGTTACATAGTTGGCCTGTGTTGACTTACATTGTTAGCATAACTGTTGGCCTTTATATATTTATGGTAAGATGGATGGATGGATGGATGGATGGATGGATGGATGGATGGATGGATGGATAGATGGATGGATAGATAGATAGATAGATAGATAGATAGATAGATAGATAGATACAGACAGACAGGCAGTCTCCCACTTTATGACACCTCCTCTTATCATGAAAAATGATTTTTGCCATTAATAAGATCACTTGACATGTGGGTTAATGTTTGTATTTCATGTAGGTGGGATTTTGGTGATGGTCACAGCAATGTTATTCACACTGTGCCTGCTCCATGTGACACCATGGAGACACGTGCCGGAGAGACACAAGTATTTGTGCAGCACTCTGTGAACGTTACCTATACTACAGCAGGTAAACAGTACGTCTCACACATTATACTATAATTGTTCTCCTTTGTCTGTGAGCAATACTATGACTGCCATTTATAATTAATCAAGCTAATTGAGATTGAATTGGTTTTCATTATTGCAGGTGACTACAATCTTCAAGTAGAAGTTTCTAACCAATTTGAAAAAGTATACAAGTCTATTAAGATAAGTGTCCAACGCCTGTTAAATCGCCTCTTCTTTAACGCCACCACTTTGGCGGCCATTGTTAATGAAACTAATTTCCTGGAAGCTTTCACCGATCCTGCCGCCAGCAATGTCATGTACACTTGGAATTTTCGTGACAAATCCAAACCTGTCCAACGGACTGACAAAAAAGTCGGGCACACCTTTACATCTGTGGGAGATTACAACGTCACATTATGTGCCAACAACACTCTTTCTGTAATTAGCACCTGGCTCATGGTGGAAGTTATGGAGAGAATAACTGGATTAAGTGTCAGTTGCAACGGACCCAGTGAGTTGGGCTCTATTACCGATTGCAGAGCTAATGTCGCAACTGGTTCGAGGCTTATTTGGGACTTTGACTTTGGCGATGGATCCAAACAGGGAAACCTGACAGATGGCTCTGTTTCACAAATCTATAAGTTTGAAGGGAACTACACAGTGGGGGTAAATGTCTCTAATTCTGTTAGTCATGCTCACCAGTTCATCAGCGTGGTTGTCTATAGGTTAGCTTTTATAGGAGTGACACCGACTGAGTGTGTCATGACTGGTAGAAACGTGGAGTTTTCTGCTTCGGTGAATGGAAATGTATCCAAGCTGGTGTTCCATTGGCTGTTTGGTGAGGGAACCCCTGTGACTGTGCAGGTGCCAGGGCGAGCCACAGCTCTGCATACATTTTCCCGCCCAGGGAATTTCAACGTTAGCCTAACTGTGAAAAGCGCTATTAGCACTGTGTCATACAATAGCACTGTCTGCGTTCAAACTGCAATAACTGAAATGTCAGTGCAGTCATCTCAAAATGTGGCAGCCGCAGGAAATGAAGTATGTTTCAGGGTGTTATTTAATCCAGAACAGATAACTAGTTGCCAATTTAAGTGGTTCAGCAGCTCTTCAAGTGAAGCTGCTGAGACAGAACATAGTCAGCGATGTTTTACCTTCACAGATGAAGGTCTTCAAGAAGTATTTGTAACAGCAAGTAACAAAGTGAGCAGCAAAATAGCCAATGCGAGCATCACCGTCCAAAAACCTGTCAGCAATTTCTCTTTGGTGCTCGGAAGTCAGACTGTGACTGTCAATACATCAGTATTATTTTGGGTTGCTAGCTGTGCTGGCAGCAACGTGTCTGTGTTTTGGGATTTTGGAGATGGTTCCCCAGCAGAGCAGAAACAAAATGTGTCGCATGTATTTACCGCAACGGGTGAATTCACAGTCACCGCCACTGCATTTAACGCAGTAAGTCGAGAATCTGCAACCTTGAAGGTGAATGTTTTGCATCCCATTTTGGACTTTAGCCTCCAAACCAATCAGCCATACAGTGCGGTCGGAGAAGAAACTTTTATCACAGCGGTTAGCAGTGATAAAAGTAGCACCACCTACTACTGGACAGTGGATGGTTTGGTTCCAATACGACAGGGAACTCCAAACTTTACATTTGTTTTTCCTAAAGCAGGACAGTATCAAGTAAGATGTATAGCCCAGAATCTGGTGAGCAGAAGGGAGGCTGTGATTTTTGTTGAAGTCTATGAGAGAATAGAGGGTCTTGACATTGATTGTCCTCAATTGACAAATATGACTTATGTGCCAACACATGAGGATCTGGTGTTTGTCGCTTCAGTCACAAAAGGATCAAATGTCACATACAAGTGGCTTGCTACACAAAATAAAATGACAGCTGATGGAGAACGTTTCCAGTTTGTAGTTGAAACTCCTGGTAGGTTTACAATTCAATTAAATGCCTCTAACAAGGTGGGTAATACCACCAGTGTTGCTTCTGTTGTGGCTGTGGAACGTGTGACGAATGCACACATAACAACACGGACAGATATCGTGGCAGTGGGGAAGTTTGTAAACATTTCTGTATCAGTCCTTACTGGTTCTCACCTCAAGTACTTTTGGTACGTGGATGCTGGTCTTCCAGTCCTTGAGACAGATGTCCCTTTCCTTTTTCACAAGTTCACAAGCTCAGGAGATTGCTTTGTTAAAGTTCTTGTTCAAAACGCTATCAGTCAATGTAAGGACACTAAAATCTTTACAGTCCAAAAAGAAATAGAAGAGGCGAACTTTAGAATTGACGGTAAGATGTTTCCGTTTCAGATAAGCACAAATAGTACTGTGTCATTCCAAGGGGTTGTCCACAAAGGTACTGATCCGCACTGGGACTGGAAAGTTAGCGATGCCATAACCACTCTTCTTTGTGAAACCAGTCACACCTTTACCTACACTTTTCTCCATGAAGGCATTTACAGAGTGTCTATGAATGTCTCCAATGCAATTAACTGGCAGGAAGTTACACACAATGTGATTGTCCAGGATCGAATTGAAGGTCTCACTCTAAACATTACAAAGGATACTCTCTGTACTGAAGAGGAAGTTACTTTCATGCCAACTATCAAGAAAGGAAGCAATGCAAGCTTTGTTTTAATGTTTGAAACTAAAGACTGGATTCATCGGCAGGACGTGGTGGAGGGGTTGTTCACCACATCAAACCTTCCAGCAGGTACACATGTTGTCAAACTGACAGCTTGGAATCTGGTGAGCAGTGCACAGATGTCAACCCAAGTTCAAATCATGGAGAATGTAAAACCTGTGCGACTCTTAACCCCTGCTCATCATGCCATAGAGGCTCTGAAGGAGGTTCGTTTTGAGGTGGATGATCAAAATGAGTTTTCAATCAACTATACCTGGATATTTCACTTGGAAGATACTGAAACTTTGTGCCTCAAAGGGAAAGAAGTCGTCTATACGCCGCACATGAATGGTTCATTGTCGTTGACAGTGCTGGCAAGCAATGGTGTGTGCTTCAAGATGCTCAACAAGACTCTAACAGTTGAATGGCCTGTTAAGGAAGTCCAAATCATTTGTCATTCACAACCAGTATTTTCTGGACATGTTGTAGTATTTTCTGCTAAAATTTCTGGAGGGACCAACCTGAAATACGTGTGGAAATTTGGAAACTCCATCAAGGAATGGCCCACGCATCTCAATTCAGTTAATCATATGTTTGGCAAGGCTGGCGTATACATTGTTATGGTCAACGTCTCCAACAGTGTCAGCCACATGTCTGGACTACTGCGTGTAGATGTGACGGAATTAGAGTGTTCCAACCCTCAAGCCTCACTTATCCAGAACCAGCCAACTATTTTCAGATCCAGAGTCAATTTCTTTGAAGCAAGTGTGGATGTTAACTGCTCTGCCTACAAGACAACATACCAGTGGGAGATGTTCAGAGTGCCTGAATGTACTAATGAGAATATGTACCTCAAAGGGAACAGAATCTTTCTCAATGGTACGACATCACCCTTTCTCCGGCTCCCAAAGCATTCCCTCAATGTGGGAGAGTATTGCCTTTTATTCACCGTTTCACTCCAAGGAACTCCTCTGCTAGTGCAACGAAAAACCAAAGTCACTGTGGTCTGCTCCCCGTTGGTGGCTATCATCAAGGGAGGTTCACGTAGACTGTGGTCAAGCTACCGTGATCTCGTTCTGGATGGAAGTTGGTCTCAAGATCCTGATGCAGACCAAGAAGGAGAGGTTGCACTGCAGTATCAGTGGAGCTTCACGATAGAGGTGTGTGCTCGCATAGTTTCTATCATTTTAAAGTGGGAACATAGATTGAGTTTCCTTAATAATTTACCTACCTGTGTTTGAAGTCACAGAATTCCACGATTCCCATTGAGAGCAATACAAGTATTGTGGCAATACCCAGCAAGCAGTTACACCCAGACACCATCTATACTTTCACCCTAATCATAAATAAAGCGGGAAGGACACCAGGATCCTTCCTACAGACAGTGAGTATTGACTATAGATAGTATTCACATGACGTCATGTGCCGCACATTGTGTGCCGTTTACGGAACGGACATAGTAGTGTCCGAAGACTCGGAAAGAAATACAAAGATAAATCAAAAGGATTTCCAACCGACAAAGCCTATCAAAGTGTGTTCTTACCATTAAGGTAAGTGTCATTGTAAGATGGTAAAAATGCTTTTTACCATAATGCGATCGTGATATATGTGAGCCGCTAGCTCTGGCTAAAATAGATTTGGTGGTCAAGATGTTCGATTTTGAGATTTCTCCAAATATCCTCCTTATTAAGGTCTCTAGTTTCCTTTCCCAGCAGCCCAGAAGTTAAAATTGTTGTTAAAGTGTATAAAAATAAGTGATGAGTCAACAATGTTGTTGTTTTTGTTGTAACATGATAGCGCTAGTAGCTAGCTAGCTTACTTTCAAAATAAGCCAAGATTCTTCCCCTCAAATTCACATAAATGCACATAGCAACTAATAAAAGCAGAACGTACAGAAGATGCAAGACTGTCCGTGTTTTGAGATCGAGCCAGCCTACCTCAGAGCATACATGATGTTGCCATGTAGTCCGGTCTGGGCAGTAACATCGGCAAATGTTTGTTATCTAATCGGTTCCACTAATCAAGCCTTGCAATGTGTACCACTGCAAGGAATGTTGAGCTAAACTTTCCGCATCTTCCCTACACAAGTAACGTTAGAGGAAGCTGAGGATGACATTCATCAATAACAAACGAACATTTGGTGTAAACATAATAAGAACACAGTGGAGTCCGCTGGAAAGTCGACGTCAATGAATACTATCTATAACATCATTTCACAAACATTTTAATCAATGCTTAACGAGTTGCACACCCTAATATGCAAAACCCATTTTCAACCCTATTTCTTCATTTAGATGTCATATTATCTTCATATGCATTCTTCTTTCAAAATTGAACTCTAGCAGGACTTACCGTCTGTTTAGGTAACTGTGTGTGAAGCACCACAACTTCCTGTGTTTGTGGAGTGTGTATCCTGTCCAGGCCACACCCCCATCATCCTGTCTGGACATTGTAGTGAGTGTGATGACCAAGCTCAGGTATGAGTTCATTAGTTGATAATGTGCTAATGTGATTTCCAACCAATTAAATACGCCATGGTTTGTCACTGTCATCACAGTACAGTTGGAGCGCCGAGGATGAGTCAGGCGCGACATTTGACCTCGACAAGGCCACCACCTCTACAGGAAGACATTCGTCTAAATTAATGTTGCGTTCGGATGTTGTGTTTTCCGGGTACATGTATAACTTCACTCTCAATGTGACTGTGCCTGGCAGTGGGAGGTGGGGCAGTGCAAGTCAGATAGTTGTACCCAACAAGCCCCCTAAAGGAGGTATTTGTGAATTGAACCCAGAGTCACACATTCATCCGTTGGGGACTGTAGTCACCTTCAACTGCTCGGGTAATCCTGCACTACAAAACACAAAATTGTCAAGCCTGCAGTTTTGAATACGTTTTCATTACATGTATGTTCTTTATATGGCAGGATGGAGTGATGAAGCAAGCACATCCTCTGAGCTCATCTACACCTTTCAGGTTGCACCGTGCCATCCCATAATGTGCCCTGTTCTCACGCTGTACAAGTAAATGGAACCATAGCATTAACAGAATATTTTCCATCCATTTCACATGTCACTTATCAGTTTGTTCCAGGCTCCAACTATGCTCCCCTTTGAAGGCATGGCTTGAGACTTTTCTTTCTTTCTTTCTTTCTTTCTTTCTTTCTTTCTTTCTTTCTTTCTTTCTTTCTTTCTTTCTTTCTTTCTTTCTTTCTTTCTTTCTTTCTTTCTTTCTTTCTTTCTTTCTTTCTTTCTTTCTTTCTTTCTTTCTTTCTTTCCCTAGCGTCTTCCCTTCTTATCTAAGCTCTTGGGGCGCCAAAAAAGCGAGTATGTCTCCCTCTGTTGGTCATTGTCTTTCATGTTCTTTGGACGGGTTGTATCTGTTAAGTCAATTTCATTGCTTACAGTGACAAAAGATTCATTCATTCATTCATTCATTCATTCATTCATTCATTCATTCATTCATTCATTCATTCTCGCATCTATCCCATATTGTCAAAATGTATATTGCCTGTACATAATGCAAAGGATTATTATTTCTTTCCCAAGGGGCACTCAATCAACTTTTGTAAGCCTGCTTCCAGTGGGGAGTCCTGTGCAAGGACAAAACAATTCACTTATCACAGTCACTTTGCTCATAGAAAACAATCTTGGTTCAAGTGTCATCGCTCTAAACAGGTAATCCTCATGTTAATGTGTTGAATTCACGTTCTTTGTATTTTAAATTGACCTTTTCTTTCAGAACTCTGAGTGTTGAGAATCATCTAAATGCCAGTGAGTGGCTTCAAACAAAGAGCCAGAAAGAAATGTGGGCTTTAGTCCAACATGGCAACCCCCAGCAAATCATCCCATATTCTATTTCTCTCACGAGTCAGCTCAATCAGGTAATATCCAAGACCAGATAGATTTCAGTCATGGATGGGCGGAGCATGTAGCTCTTTTTAGTGGCCATGTGCCATAAATTCTAAAACCGTACTTCAAGTGTTTAGATTCAAGTATAATCAATCAATCAGTTAAACAGTAAGCAAACAAACAAACAAACAAACAAACAAACAAACAAACAAACAAACCTATATATGTAAGGATAGATCTGATGCCACTAAGCATTTTGAGGGGTTGAAAGTAAAAAAATATTAATAAATTACTTAGTTATCACACCTTAAAAGCATGTCCACTTTTTGGTGCAAATACTTCCAGGGTAGTTTAAAAAAACCCTGCTTTGTCTAACTGAACTGGTCTGGTATAATAATGCCATATTATTTGCATGCCACAGATGGCGTCTGAACCAAGTACCAGAGAGCTCACAATGAAAAGGGAGATAAGAGAAAATGTTACCAAAGCTTTGGTCTCCCTCCCCATTTCCTCCATGATGGATGTTGATCAAATCAGCTCAGCTTTAGTCCAATCCACTGTAAGAATGCACTGCTCATTCCATTCCATTCCATTCCATTCCATCATTCGTTCAAAAATCATTCACCAGCTACTGTACAGTACTACACCAGAGTATGTAACCACTCTCTTTATTCTCCAGGCTGTTCCTGCTGACTTAATAATGTGTGTTGAGTGTCAGGCAAAGGTTCTTGAAGCAGTTCAGAAGATGATTCATGTTATGGAGGAACACCAACAACCTGGTGGTGGAGTTTCAGCATTGGACACAGGGAAGAACATCCTTAGTATCTTAGGTAGGGTTGCAAAGGCCAGAAAATTTACATTTCTTGTAAATTTTCTAAAATATTCCTTGAGTTCATCTGATGTTGGAATTTTTTTTTTTTTTTACAAATTCGCTGCACATCTTGTATACAAACATATAGCGACACAATAATGAACATGTTATGTTGTTATTTAAGCATACATGCATTTAAATGTAAATTATAAAAGTTACATTTATGTATGAGTAGGGATGTAGCAATATCCAAACCTCATAATACAATAATTATTATGATATTGTGGGGAGGTTGTCGATTAAAAAAAAAAAAAAAACCTCTAAATACTGGATAAACTCTTATGAAACTATAAGTAAAATAAATAAATAAATAAACATATTGATAAATAAATAAATCATTTTGTATAAATCTGTACAACAACAGCCGTGACAAAGAAATAAGCCTGTCCATGTCATGTATGTCACATGTCTTTGTCATGTGCTCCCATTGGCTTAGCGGCAGAAATTGTTGATGTCGTTTACAATGCTGTGTTTGGTTGAACCGGGTTAAAAATAATATTTTTGGATGGAGATGTTGAAAAATATTTGCTGGCATGACTGATTTATGGGAGTGATGACTGCCACAGTGGCCAAAAGATTACTAATTAAAATTATACTGTACTAATAGACTAACCACCAGAGGGTGGTAGAACAGCACAAATGGAATACAACCTAGCTATTTTTTAAACAAATTTGCTGTTTTTAATGTGTATCATTACATCCCTACTTATGAATGTCTTACTTGAATCAAATGGTTTAATTGGATAATAATAGAAAATATGAACATCTATTTCACAATTATGATTACAAAAAAAGGGTTTATAATTGCCACAACTTGGAGGCACTACATGGAATTCCTCAACTCACTAAATCATAGTTCCTTGTCACCACTAAATGGTGTAAAAGAAGTACATAATTTTATACTACACATGACTGTCCTGTTCTTTCTTCTGGTTAAAAAAAATCACATAATACTCACATGCCACATAAATACACTCACATTTACTATTTAGCCTAACTAGCATGTTTTTGTCTACAGGTAACTCTCTGGCTTGTACCTCATTATCAGCAATTGCCTCAATTTCTCAACACAACTCCTCCACAACTCTGCAGGCCGCATCGGCCATCACCTTGTCAGCAATTAGCCAGGCAGGGGCCTTAATGCGCTCCCTGATGCAGTCACCCCATCCTGGCGAGGTGCCACTTTCGTTCGTCACACCTTATATCAGTATGGCCGGTTTCTATGGCGACCCCACCGACCTTCTCTGCTCTAAGCAGTTAAAGCAACCGCCCACGATCCCTTCCCAGTACTCAACGCCACCATGTCCGTTTCAAATCCCAACCTCACTCACTACTCACCTAAAGAGTGAGCGCTCAGAGCTGGTGCAGGTGGTTTTAGGGGTGGATGAGTCTCACTCTTTGCTGGCTGCAGCCGACCCTCCAATCTCCACCTCTCTGGTTGCCATGGAGATCACCACCCCTCAAGGTGAGCCCGTGCCTATTAAAGATCTTGAGCCTGACCAGGCCATTCGAGTCACCCTGCATAGGAATCTTCCTGTGGAGATGAGTGACACAAGTGAGGATGGGACAGTGGATGGACATGCTAATGCTTCGTGTCCAACTTTTACGCTTCCACTTGAGGGACGTCTGAACTTTACAATAAAATCTGTGGTTGGCCAGGATGAAAATACTGGTTTATACATTTCCTTCAACTTCAGCCTGTTACCAGGTGATTTTAATTTTATTTTTTAGCATTTTTTAACAAGCACTGAAGCTAGCTAAAAAGAGCATAATTTAGCAAACCATGTAACATAACTATTTCATATTATTCTAATGAATGTAAATTGTGGTTACATTTTCTAATACGTTATGATGTGTTAAATATGCTTCTTTAGGAGTTACTTCAGAGACGGTGGGCCATGTTAAGGTTGAATTGACAAGTGGATCACAGGATTCCTTCACAAAAGAGTGGCCGTTCAATCTTACGGCTCTGAACACCTTCACAGAGAAAACTATATTTCTTTCTCCGCTGTGAGTATACTTAGGGCTGGGTATCAATTGTAATTTCGTCAATTAATTTGATTTTGATTCACAAGAGTTCAGTTGGGTTCAATTTTGATTTTTTTTGTTTATTTTTATTCACTTCAATTCAATATTGATTTATTATGGAACACCAATTCTTCTTAAATGCCAAGGACATAATAAAAATTAATTAAGTTAAACAATTTAGTTTATTAACTCAAAAATCAGTTAAAATCCAGTAAAACAGCCGGGAGCGAACGGGGTTGCTTCAGTGAAAATGGGTGAGAGCGAATGAGTTACTGAAAGTCATGTGATAAAATCACTTGGTACGCAAACATTGACATTGGCAAGGAGGAGATGAATATATTTTCATAATTCAGATTGTAAGAAAATACATTTAAATTCTAGTGAACAGTAAATTTCAAGAAAATGTTAAGATTAAAACAAAAAGGTCTTTAAAATAATATTTTTCTTATGAATCTATGGGCAAAAGAGATGTTGATATCAATTATACGATTTTTTTTTAACCCAGCTCTAATGTTTTACCTTACTTAAATTTTCTCCATCACAGTTTGAATCAGACAGCGAAGACTCTGTCTGTCAGCCTGACGTCATCCGAGGTGGAGGGTGGTCCTTTTGCCGTGTCATTATGTGTGTTCAGCTCTCTGTGCCAGTACTACAACCTCAAGCAGAGGACTTGGCGTAGTGAGGGTATGAAGCCACTGGAGGGCACCACACTCCAAACGGTGCACTGCCTGACGCACCACCTCACCATGTTCGGGGCCAGTTTGTTTCTTCATCCTGGGGCCGTTGTGCTCCTGCCGCCTGTATGTTGTCTAATTCAGCGCACACCAAGAGTAAGCGATTGAGTAAAGGGAACTCTTTTGAATTGTTCTATCCAGGCAGGTGGTCCCAGTCTTAATGTGGTGGTGGGGATCGTATGTGCTGTTCTGATCCTGGTTCACTTGCTAGTGGGACTCGTTGCCCATAAACTGGACCACCTGGACAGCCTGAGACTGAGCCAAGTGCCCCATTGTGGTCGCGCAGGACTGTACCACTACAGAGTGTTGGTCAAGACCGGTTGGAGGCATGGAGCAGGTCAGCAAAAATGGATCGGAATTCTGCTCGGCAAATTCTAACGCAGAACCTGATCCCATCAGGGACCACAGCGCATGTTGGCATCAGTCTGTATGGTGTAAACAAGAGCGGCTCTCGGCATCTGCAAAGGGATGGAGCCTTTCAACGTGGGAGCCTGGACCAGTTTCACTTAGAAACAGACGTCAGCTTGGGGGAAGTTTGGAAAATTCGGATCTGGCATGACAATACAGGTATGTGGTGAGATTAGAAATGCAGTGGAAAAGCAATTCTGGACAGTTAAGGTCCTTTTTTTTCTTCTTCTTCTTCTTAAATTCTATGTAGGTTTGGACCCGTCCTGGTATGTTCAGCATGTGGTGGTCTGGGACCCTATGACAGACCACATGTTCTTCTTCCTTGTTGATGACTGGCTCTCTGTGGAAAATCCAAAGAATGGTACTGTGGAGAAAGAAATCCTTGCCTTATGTAAGATTACTTAACTCTCCCTTAGTTTAAAAAAAAAAAAAAATGCAAGTCAACTAAGAAATATTGAACTCATTCTTCATATAGGTCCTGAAGAGCTTTTCCAATTTCAACGAATCCTCTCATCCCAGTTGATTTTTGGAATTGCAGAGCGCCACCTGTGGCTGTCGCTATGGGAACGCCCCATCCACAGTGCATTTACACGAGCTCAGAGAGTTACCTGTAGTGCTCTCATGCTGCATCTCTACCTGGCATTGGGTGCTTTGTGGTATGGGGCCGTGGGCGCCCAGGGACACAGGTAAGAACCCAGTCAACATCAAGGTGTTTTAATAGATGCGATAACAACATTAAAACAATTAGCATTTGATGTGTTTTCGCAAGTGTGCCAGTGTCTGCCAAACTGCTGGTCAGTATGGAGACTGTTGCTGTGGGAATGGTTGTTGCAGTTCTGCTGTTTCCTCTTCAGTCTTTGATCTGCTTTTTGTTCAGAAAAGCACACAGTCAGGTAACGTGGTGTTGTTAAAATCTTCTTATGCGACTGTAATTCGTTTTATTTGTTGATAAATTAACTTAAAGCGACAAATAAGCCAAAAAGTTAGGTCAGAAATTTTGGGGTTATTTATCCTAAAATGTTGGGTTAAATAAAGTAACCCAACATTTTTGGATTATTTATGAAAACAAAACCAAAAAGTTGAGTCAAATGACCAACCAAAAAAACAACCCTTTTTTGGGGGGGGATTGTATTGTTTTTTTGGATGAAGAAATAATCCAATAATCCAGAAATAATCCAAATCAGGTCAAAAATGGATCAGCCAACTTTTTGAGTTATTTATTTAAATTTGGGTCAAATGAACAAATCAGAACTCACCCCATCTTTTGGCTTGATTTACCCAACCTATTTTTTTGTGGGGGTGGTGGGGGCAAGATGGGAGGAGCTGTGGGTTATTCATGTGACACAACTTTTTGCCCCAAAAATTTACGTCAAATGAATAACCCACAACATTTTTGGTCCGTTTTAAGACCAATTAGGGTTGTTTGGTGTGACTCAAATTGCTCAATTTTTAGTTAATTGTAGATTTTTTATTATTATTTTTTTTGTTCTTGTTTTGTTTTGTTTTTCAAACTAACCCAGGTTTTTTTTTCTTATTTTTTGGAGGGTGGGGTAGGGTGGGGGGTGGCAATCCTTTTTTTTTTGCTTTTTTTGTGTGTGTGTGTGTGGTGCTGGTTGGGGTGCTAGGTTAGGTAGGTAAATTGTGATCAGTACCTTTTTTTTTTTTTTTTTTTTTTTTTTTTTTTTTTTTTTAACCCAAATTGGGTTATTTTTGACACAAGCTTTTAGAGTGACTGGCCAAAAATCATTCAAACTTACATTCACACCTAAGAACAATTTAGTGTCCTCACATTCACACCTAAGAACAATTTAGAGTCTTCATTTAACCTAACATACATATCCTCCTGACTACCAGGGAAAAAAAAAAAAGTCCAATCATGTTAATTTTGATATTCCCCAATCATTGTGAAGTAACTGGAATACTGCAAAACAATTTTTTTTGGGAAAAAAAAAAAAACTTTTTATTTTTAAGCTATGGTGTCCTCTACAGAGGACATTTTCTAAAACTTAAATGCTTGGCTCAAATACAGTTAAAATAATTCAAGCAATACTTTAATGTGTCTTAAGAGTCTTATAGAAAACATGCTAACAACATTTAAAGCCTAAATTTGTTCAATAAAAAGTGTTATATACTTCCCTAAAAAGTGCTTGCACTAAGAGAAGCCATTTTGTTTTATGATGCAATCAAGGGTAGCAGAGCCCCACCCCTACACGTTTGGTATCATTGGAAAGCTCTGAACATCCTCTATAGAGCTCCAAATGAGTTAATTCAATCATATGCACTGGGTGGGAGATATTCAGGTTTAAAAATGTCCACTACAGAAGACAAATTTGAATTGCTGGTAGTCAGGAGGATAGGTGAGAAATATATGTAAATTCTATATAAGAAAGCCTGAGCTGAGATTAGTGAAGAACCTCTGAACATGCTAACAACTAGGTCACTGTGATGCCAAATTCAGAATGTGCACGTAAAATCGAAACAGCATTCAAAAGTTGGTAGCAACAGTTTCAAATTTGCCAACCTAAAAAACAGAGTGTGATTCTTTTGTTGAAAAGCTTTTTATCAGAACTATAACATATGTTTTTCTACTATTAATTGTTACCGTGTAATATGGTATGTTTGATTGGCCCGAAGTCAGCTCACCCTACCAAAGACAAGCACTCAAAAAAAAGGGATGGAATCGGTGGATAAAGGTCACAATGTTGTTACTGCATGTTTGTTACACAGGTAATGATGGACGTGTCAGTTCCTTCTTCACCAGTTTGTTATTCTGTGGAGATGGATGTCCACCTCGGCCAATCAAACCTATCAGGACCATCTTTTTTATCTTTGTCCGGACCATCCAGTCGACTCCAAGATAGTCCCTCATCCGTGAGAATACACAAACACACTTTTCCTACTGCTCGAGTTTTATTAATAATCCCATATTCTTGGATGATTTTGTGTTAGCTTTTCGAGAGCAAAGCTTTTGACTCCAGCATCCTGGACTTCTGGGCTGCTTCTGGTTTGGTGCCCCAGCCCTCTGACATGCGTCAGGAAGAGACACATGCGCCTTCCTGGGCTTCGTGCGACAGCCTGCTCAAAGAGTCGGAAGAGGAGGATGTGCTTGCTTTGTGCACAGCACGCCAACTAAGGAGGAAAAAAGCTCGCATGCAGCTGCGCCTGACCCAATGCTCCTCCTCTGATCCACCTGATGCCCTTCTCCATCCCCTCCAAAACGACACTATGGATTATTACTCGACTTCCAAGTCACTGCAAGCTCACAATATGAAAACCTTTTTGACCTTGTCAGGTAAGAAATATTTGTCCCAGTAGTGCACAAAAGGGTTTAGCTATATTTTATGCACGGCTTTCAGAGGAGAATCTTCTGACGTCAATAGAAGAAGGAACAGAGGACGCTTTTCATTTCACCAAAAACAACTCAGACAGCGGTCGGGACTCGCCTACAACGACCTCATCATTCTCAAACACGTAAGGTCAACATCTCACTGCTTACGACAAAATTATTTTGATGATGTCTTATTATTCTCGCCTTCTCTCAGTCAGAGCACTTCGTGTGACAGTTGGTCGGATCACGCTGATGATAAATACCTCCATGGGCAGGAGTTCCTCAAGTTTGAGACGCATCCGGGTCCGACCCAATGCGAGACAAAACTCTACAGATGTCCATCTGTATCATCTGTGGACTCGGTGGCTAGTACCTTCCTGCCAAGTCCTTCTCCTGACTCGACACGATGCTCCTCCACCACACGCATTGGTACAATTTGGAGGGGGGGGGGGGTGTTTGGGGGTCTGTTGAGTTAGATTTTTAAATTGACATGCTGATTCCAAAATGGCAGTCATTTTTTTCTAACACGTCATGTTCTTTTCTCCACAAAATTCCATTGATTAGTTGTAGTAAGACTGTAGTAAGAATAGCTGATAATACAATTGCATTTGTAGCTTACGAGGCAAAATGTTTGTGCAATCACGATTGAGGTCAGTACTATCTGCAAACAAAAACTTGCATAGTAAAAAAATAAGAGGATTAGTGCTGGCTTTTTTCTTAATCTTGTTCTATTTCCTTTTACACTTTTTTTTTGTGTTTGTTTTTGTTTTCAACGCTTATAACTATTCCATCTCAGTATTTTTACATACATTAGTGTTGTCAAATGATTAAAATGTTTTAACTAATTAATTGCAAGGTTTTCCGTAATTAATTGCGATTAATCATATTTGTTTATACTTTTTTCTTTAAAGCTTGCAATAGTTTATTTATTTGAGTAAAATTTTGGAATTAATGTAAAATCATCCATCCATCCATCCATTTTCTTGACCGCTTATTCCTCACAAGGGTCGCGGGGGGTGCTGGCGCCTATCTCAGCTGGCTCTGGGCAGTCGGCGGGGGACACCCTGGACTGGTTGTGTAAAATCGTCAAATAGAAAATATATTTACCATCAAAGACCCTTCTGATCCTTGAATGGAATAGTTAAACTACATATAGTCCATGTTTATCAAAACTCTTTCACTACCAGCCATTTTAGAAAATTTTAAAATTTTCAATACCCACGCGATATTACGTTCAATAGTTATATATAAGCCGAATCTACCAAATGACAGAATAAAATAGAATACTTTTTGCCCTGTCCCGTTCTTTTATAATTGAAAGTAGAAAAATGTAGGTTTGCCAAGATAAAGCCCTTTCTCCCATGGACTCTGAAACTGTGTTTAATTTGTATAAAATGGCGCAATGATGTAATCTACCGGTGGTTAGGCATCAGTAAAGTTGGTTCCAAGTTTGACATTTACAGTGGAGCATAATCAGATTCTTCCCATCCATCCCCACTCTGAAAAATTATAATTGACAATTGTACTTTTCACCAAGAATGAATTTGTTAATCTTATCGCCAGTGACTCCACCAAGTGTGGCTCTGTTATTTATTTTATTTACACTTTTAATCTCCAGAGTTAACGCTTTAATTTTCACAGCACTAACATGCAAACACTTTCTTTCTTTCTTTCTTTCTTTCTTTCTTTCTTTCTTTCTTTCTTTCTTTCTTTCTTTCTTTCTTTCTTTCTTTCTAAATAAATAAATAAATAAATAAATAAATAAATAAATAAATAAAATGGGGATTCTATAGCTCAAAAACGACGAGATGAAGAAACTCCGATCAGCTTTGGATTCCATCCATCTATCCATCCATCCATCCATTTTCTTGACCGCTCATTCCTCACAAGGATTGCGGGGGGTGCTGGCGCCTATCTCAGCTGGCTATGGACAGTAGGCGGGGGACACCCTGGACTGGTTGCCAGCCAATCGCAGGCTTTGGATTCCACACCCAAAAATTAGTTAAAAACAGCTCTCACAACCTAACTCAACAAAAATGGTCTTCCCCAGCATTATCAATTAAAATCAGTAGGGTCCTTGCTCTGACTTTGAGTGGCAATTTAGTAGATGTCATTGTAATGATACAATTATTTGAAATGACCAGTAAAAGGGGGACAAAAAGGTATTCGTTTAGACATCATGCAAAATGGTACTTAGATGTTTTAAATTGGTAAAAAATTGTGAAAAGTTGAATGCTGAAAGTGATCTTCTCCTACTCTTATGCTTTGTTCTTTTCAGTAATTTCCGGCAGTCTGGATGCAAATTGGTAAAATGTTAAAAATCGGCATATATTTTCCCCACTTTAGGCATCGCCCGGGGTCGTCCAAGCCGTCTGTTTCCTCCCTGGGTGTTGCGTGTGATCTACCCCCTAGTGGCAGTGCTGATCGGAGTGTGCCTCGCTCTTGTCGGAATCTACGGCAGCCTCTTCTCCAGAAAAGTTGTCCTCATGTGGCTCATATCTGCGCTGTCTGCCTTCCTCACCTCCGCTCTCTTGCTGGAACCTCTCAAGGTCAGCGTCATCAACTCTAGGCTGGTCATGCTTTTGAAAACTTCAGCGGATATTCTACCTCTCTTAGGTTTGCATTCTGGCTTTGGTCTACGCTGTCGTTTGGCGACCTGTGGATCCGGAGGTGGAGGACCAACTAGCCCAGGAAACCGCAGTGGTGAGAGCGTTTGGAGAACACGGTGGGAAGGTTCGACCCCCTTGCGGCTACGGACTGCTGCAGGCTAAAGAAGAGGCTCGGAAAGTGCGAGCACTGAGGTCGCTCATGAGGGTGAGAAAACAATCAAAGAAAAAGTTTCTGTCTTTGCAATTCATGTTTGTATTAATTGTCTTCTTCATCTCTTTTGAAGCATTGTGTGTTCCAGCTGCTATTTCTGTTGCTAGTGCTAATGGTGAACTACCAGGACAGTATGGAAAGAAGCCAGGGTAGGCTGCTGCACTTCGCTATTAAACGCCAACTTCACTCCGCTCCAATGGGTGTCCCAAACCTAACATCTATCAGAAAGTGAGCACAACACATTATAGACCAATTTTGAAGGCACAAATATCAGGAATGGTGTGGCTGGCATCATTTGTGTCGTTTACAGCTGCTTAGATGCCGAGCAGTGGATGAACAGCACATTGGTGACATACCTGCACCAAAAACGCCTACTCCACCTTGTGGGGTTGCCGCGGCTCATGTACGCGCACGCACTGGGCCGGGCGCAGGTCACTCTGGGAAATAGCAGCGTGGCGACACAACGAGTCCTGACTGACCTTCATATGGGAGCCTTTTGCATTAAACAGTAAGTCGATTTAATACGGAAGCGTCGAGATGCCAATGTGGAGTAAACATTTTTAGCTGGCGAGTATATTCGAACATACTCGCAAATATGTTCCAAGATACTCGCATATACGTTCAAACATAGTCGCAAATACTTTCGAACATATTCGCAAATATGTTCCAACGTATTGAAATATGTTCGAACATACTTGCAAATATGTTCCAACATACTCGCATATACATTTTCTCTAAACCTAAACACAGAACAAAACAAAAAGAACGATGTATTTCAACTCAAGGTGTCAGTCTATGGAACAATTTAGATTATAAAACAAAATCTTCTCAATCTATTTGTATTTTTAAAAAATGTATAAAAGTATATTTACTGCAAAAATATATATCATAGAAGGACATGCAGTTGAATTGAGTTTGGAGGTATTGTAACACCAAAAGCGTCTTGACCGCTTGCTGTCATTGATTTTGTGTTGATTCTTTTTTTTTGTGTGTTGATTAGGGGCAGACAAAACAAGTTTTACTTCTTTCTGTCCCCTTTCATTTCTTTTATTTTAAAGAGTGAAATAAAATGATTTGATTGATTGATATGTTCAAACATATTTCAATACGTTCAAACATATTTGCAAGTATGTTTGAACACATTTCGATACGTTCGAACATATTTCAATACGTTCGAACATATTTGCAGGTATGTTCGAACATATTTGCGAGTATGTTTGGACATACTCGCCAGCCCAAAATGTTTACTCCACATTGGCAGCTCTGCTCTTCAGTAATTTACTGTATAGTTTCCAAAAAATGTTTAGCATTTCATGCTAATTCTGCTTTTTATGTATGTATGTATGTATGTATGTATGTATGTATGTATGTATGTATGTATGTATGTATGTATGTATTTATTTATTTGTTTATTTATTTATGTCTCCTTAGGCTCAAAACCCTCTCTTTGGATTTTACACAGTACCACAGAGAGTCTGGTTTATTTGTCTGTCTGTCCATCCAACTACATTGGACGCAAAGATTCACTTCCTCCCTCTCCATCTATCCGCTCCTCATCCCATCATCGCAAGGCTTAGACCTCTATCTGGTCCTAATGGTAAAAACAACCTAGGTGTTATTCTTCATCTAAACAAAACAAAGCAAAACATTCTGTCTTCATTTGACAGGTTTTCCTTCTCACTTCTGCTCTTCTTATATTGATTGGGGAATTGTGGTCGATGGCTCGTGAGCGGGTTCGGTATCTGTGTCAAGGCAAACACTGGCTACAGCTCCTGTTGGCCGCATTGTCTTTGGCGACAAGCGGGCTTCACCTCTGTTTCCTCTCGCAGGTTACTTCCTGTGTTTCCCAGGTACATGTACAATCAAAATATACGGGCAAAATTGAGACATACAGTAACTTCAAACATACCAGTAACGCTACCGAAAAAGCTAACGGTGAGCTTAGCTTCTGCTTTTTCTCCCTCGACTACATCTGTCTCTTCCTTAAAAAGTGAGGACCACTTAATTATTTACTAAGTGTTGACTGAAAATATATGATTTAATTATCATCTATTGCAGATGTTATTGACAGACGTCCAAATTCTTTACACGTTGTTTTTAGTTGTAGTAAAATATTAAACATTGTTCTAATCTCAAAACAGTAAGTCAACCCTGAACATTTTCTTTACAATAATATATTGTTTGCAGCCTCATTAGTCTAAACACAACATTCTGATGGATATTGCATTTATGGAATATGAATTAAGCGGCAAAAAGAAAGAGGGTGGCCATTTTGCCACTTGCTGTCGACTGAAAATTACATCACAGTTGCTCAGGGCTCAGGTAACGTCCGATGACGTGACGGCTCACCTGTTTTCTGAGTTTGGGCATGTGACACACACGATGAGCCGTGATTGGTTGACAGCAAGTGACAAAATGGCCGCTCCCACAGATGTTGAAAATGTGTTTTTGCTGGTTGGTTCATGTTCCACAAATGCAGTATTAATTAGCATAGAACATATTCTTCTTTTTTGTGTTGACTTCCACTTTAATGGGTACAAAATTGTGGTTCTTTTACTGCTTTTATTTAACAAAAACAAAACGCTTTAAATACAATAAATCCATTAAATCGAATTTTATTAGAAATTGTATGTATCAAAATCACTGGTTATATCTTTACTTGGTATTGGTGACCTCATACTGGTATCGGTCTGAAAAAAAAAAAAAGTGGTAGCAAACATCCCTAATAAAGTTCAATACTGCTTGTAGACAGTGCTTGAATAATGAATCCTAGTGTTTATAGCACCATACTGGCACCATACAATTGTTGTTGTTTTTTTCTCGACTCCACACATTTCACATATTACCTGTTTGGTCCTTTAATGTGCATCTGATCCTCACCTATGATTTAGCTGAGATCACAACCTGACAGCTTCATCAACTTCCATGGTCCTGCTCAATTGACTAAGAAGTCGTCTCAATGTGCGGCTGTCTTACTCACACTTCTATTCCTAAAGGTAACTGGATATCCTCCATACTGGCCTCATCTGTGGTTTTACGTTATATTATATACACTATATTATACACTCTCATCATTTTGTTTTCTAGCTTTTGGGAACTTTAAGATTTGTGCGGAGGTGGGTTGTGATCATCAGAGTCTTGAACAGAGCTTGGAAGGAGTTGTGGACCTTAAGTTTCCTTTTAATGCTACTGCTTTTCTTCTGTACTCACCTCGGGAATACGGTAAGAAAAAAAAAGAATTGATTACCAAAAAGAACTGTAGATTTGACTCTTCTCTGATTTCAGCTCTTCTCAAGGTCAATGGAAGGCTTTTTATCCACGCATCAGGTTTTTGTGTCATTGATGTCCATTCTCCGTGGCCGACTTGGCCTCCAAAGACTATGCAGGGTCCACCCTGTCCTCGGCCCACTGTATGGACTAGTGCTGATGGGGGCAGGATTCTGGCTTGTAGCTAAACTCTTTGGGGCAGTTCTTATTCGTGCATACAGGTATTGTACAGATCTTTGGTGCTGAAGCATTCCCACATACGTTATTGTGATTTTTATTCTCCACACTTTTTTGCCACCTAACAACTCCCACGTTTGATACTGCATGGTGGCATAGTTGGTAAAGCGCATTGTCCAATAACCATGAGATTATAATTTAATAATTTATCTCGGAATGGGCTTTCAGCATTCCCACACAATTTCTCCAGAAATTGCACTTAGTCTAGTTTCATTAGTTATTTTAATGTTTATTATGATTATGATTATGATTATGATGATGATTATGATTATGATTATTATTATTATGATTATTATTATTATTATTATTATTATTATTATTATTATTAAATTTTCTCGTACCTACCAGATTTGTTCTTACTTTGCTTTCATCAGTGTTTTGTTGTTTAAGGGCTGAGAAAGCAGACATTTATCGTCCAACAGCAGAACCTCAAGACTACGAGATGGTGGAGTTCTTCATCAAAAGACTCAAACTGTGGATTGGACTCACAAAGGCTAAGGAAGTAAGTATAGAAAATAGAGGATGTAATATAGAAAATGGATGGATGGTTTCATTTTACTAACTGATGTTGGCTGTTTGCTCTCTGTTGTAGTTCAGGCACAGGGTGAAGTTTGAAGGCATGGATGTTCCTCCTTCCAGAGTATCCCAGGAATCTCGTTTTTCTGCTCACTTTTCCCCCCTTCCATCTTCTCACTCGCCGTCCTCATCGTCTTCCTTTTCATCCCCACGCCCCTTGTCGTCGTCCCTCTCTGTCCTGTCTGAGGACTCTTCATTTTCTGAGCAAGGGTTTGACGTCCAGCCCTTCCTGGACCACCTGCTGCCGTGTGTCAATGCTTTGCTCTCTCGGTTCGATCGGGTCACTCAGATAACTGAGGATTTGAACCGCCTGGAGATTGAACTTGAAGACGCTTTGTCTAGTAGAAAGAAAAGTAAGCTCAGTAACAAGGAGAAATGTGAGGACATATTCCAAAAATCAGCAAATCCAAAGACTCAGGTGGCGGATGGGAGGACTAAAATCGAAGTAAGACGCAGGAGGACAGGTCTGGTCTATGCTAATCCACAAAAATCAATTTCGGTCATGTTTCCTTTCACTCCTTCTGTGATCCACCCACCAGCCCACATCTTACCACGTACACGGAGCTCTCACTCAGAATCTGAATCACTACACTTACAGGATCACATGTCTAGTGACACAAATGAAGCCGAAAAGTCATCAGTAGGAAGCTCCAGTTTACATTCTGTAACTTCTCCTGGTTTAATAAGTTTTCCCAAGAGGAGAGCGTGGCATTCTGGAAGTTCACACTCGGCTGATGCAGCTCAAAGGTTGTGGCTAAAACAAGGCGGAGTTGCCCCATGTGGCAGTTTTGCGCTCACCTTCGTCAGACCAAATAGCGAAGAGGGCGTAAGGAGACGTATCAGTGATGGGGCACCGAAAAAGAGGAAGGCTTGGATCTCTGAGGGACCTTCCTAAACATTTATGCTTTGTTCTATTAGAAATATGCTAACGCCTTATGGTTCACACAAGAAAATGGTGCATTTAATGTTTGGGTAAGTCCAACATGTAATAGTCTTTGCATTGAATACAGTTTAATGTCGGGGTAATTTCTCAGTAAAATAAAGACGAGAGACAACAAGGTCTGAAATTAGTATTTTATATTTTTGTAGGACTTTTTCCCTTTTAGTAGCTTGCCAAGCGCAAGTAGAACATTTTAAGTGAGTAATTTGTCTGACATGTAGGAGACATATGGTCACACTGAAAAAGAATGTTATGAAAAAAAAATGATTAAAAAAAATGAATGAACTAAAAAAGTTTTTTTTTCTCTATATCAAGTTTTTATTTGTTTTCTTTAAAAGAGTGTGACATTCAGCATTATTATTATTTTTTTTACATTTTTCATTTGTTTCCAATTTTAAAATAGATGAGTATTTTGTAACATTTATTTTTAAAAATGTTTTGAATATTTTTCTTTCTCTTCACCACATATCCAGTTCATAATTGTGAAGAGCATATCCCAGCTAACATGCTAACAGAAGAAGGTGGATCATCCAGGACTGACACATGACACATGGGCATACATTATTATTATTTTTTTTGGTAATATATATATATATACGGTATATTTTTCCTAATAAAAAAAATGTGTCATAGCTTGTAACAGTCAACTTTTTATATTTAATGTGATATATATTTTTTAAATAAAGTGTGATACCTTTAACAATATTGTCAATATTGTATATTTTTGTATTATTATAATTTTAAAATTAGTCACATGATATCCTGTAACACCAAGGTCTTGTAGATATCCTGTAAGAACAGGTTAACATAAATATATAAAATATATAAATAAATAACTGTGTAATGCCTTGCAACATTCAACATTTTTTTTTACATTTTGTGTTTTTTCTACTTAGAAAAACTGTTATTCTATTTAAATTAAAAATGTACATTTTTGACCAAGTTAAAAAGTGTGATATTTGTAACAATAAACTTGAAGTATTTATAATTAAAAATATAAAAATAGCATGGAGTCTCTTTAACATTGTTACTGTTTATGTATTTCATTTATAAACTGAAATTTCAAAACAAGTTCAAGACACAAGGGTACAAGACTGATATTTTTACAATAAAAAAATGAAAAAGTGAGTAGTAATTCATTTATTTAAAAAACAAAATATTTGAACGTAGCAGGATATTAGTCGAGCGCTGTTGAGCGACATTGTGTGTCCTTGTACGGTATTACAACAACGCCTCCTCGTGCCTAGCTGTGACAAGTTTGGCCAGCTTTTACGTAAACAGGAAACGTTAGCTTGCCTCAAATTAGCCACGCTCTGGATTAGGATGCTCAGACTGGCATGGCGTTGCTCGGCGTCCAAATTTAGCCGCGTGGAGCCCGCTTGTCTTGTCACTGCAGCCTTCAGGAACACGACCCCTCCTCACAAGAGCTCGGGGTCGGGGACTATCGTGAGGTTCTTCCGACAGTGTTGTTTCCACCACCCACCAAACTTCAGGTCAACAACGTTCCACTTCTTCAGGTAAAAGAGGAACGGTTAATAAGCTAACGCTAAGTGGACGTCATAGGATATTGTAGAAATTCCTTGGTTTGTGCTGCGCGAGACTACAATATTAAATCAAAGACATTATAACGCTCCAGCGATTCCTGGCAGCACGTGTGCAAAGTACTTCGATTAACACTTTCAGCTATTACCTCAGTGCAGTATAGTTTGGTTCGGCATGATTGCATTGTCACGAAAAACGAATTTAAATCGAGTGCATTGCACAATTGTTTGGTCAAGACATGTCAAGTCATGGTGACAGGGCAGCACTTGCAAAGTGAAATTTAGTTAGTAAAAACCATAAAATCAGGCTTAGCGATGTGATACATTTGTATAAATGTGGCCGAATTTAGGTGAAGTACCTTATGATTAGTCATTTCTGTTGAGAGACACTTTTGGATGCTAATTATTGTCTGTCAAGCAGGATACATAAATGACAATTCACTCAATGGGGTTCTGTACTTCGGGGTGCGTAGCTACGGAAGCCGAAGGCATATGTTTACTTTTTTTTTAACCAAGTGGTTCATTCTGCTGAATTAGAGCTACTATTTTTTACTAGCATTAAAGCACACATTGCCTTACTTAACAGTCGGGAATATTACACTACATTTTAAAAGGGTATTCTATTCTTTTAAAATTATAAATTGTGACAATGTTTTGGAACTTTAGATCATCTCCCTTCACTAGCATGGCATCAGGGGGAGAAGGGCCAACATCTACACTTCCCAAACACACCAACAGGTTATCCAAGGAGAGGTCACCATACCTGCTACAACATGCGCACAATCCCGTTGACTGGTAAGTGCTGGTTAACCACACACAGGTCTGCATTTCTTTAATGTTTCTGATATGGACTCTAATGTTAAGCTCGTCTCAGGTATCCGTGGGGACAAGAAGCCTTCGACAAGGCACGGAAAGATGACAAACCTATCTTTTTATCAGGTAAGTTTTTTTTTTTTTTTTACTTAATATAAAAAGCACGTTTTTTTCTGTGTTTTTAAAATGTAAACATTCTGAACCTTTTGACCATCAGTGGGCTACTCAACATGTCACTGGTGCCATGTCATGGAGAGGGAGTCTTTTGAGGACGAGGGAATTGGCAAATTGCTTAGTGACAACTTTGTCTGCATAAAAGTGGACCGAGAGGAAAGACCAGATGTGGATAAAGTTTACATGACCTTCGTTCAGGTATACTTTGTCACACAGGTTCATCTTCTCATAAACATTTTCATAGGATTTCTAATGTTTTGAGTTGTTTGAATGTCTCCAGGCAACAAGTGGAGGTGGAGGATGGCCAATGAGTGTGTGGCTAACTCCTGATCTCCGTCCTTTTATTGGGGGCACCTACTTTCCACCCACAGACCACGGGAGAAGACCCGGCTTTAAAACAGTCCTCAACCGAATCATGCAACAGGTACAGGAGTATGTTTGTAATGCTGAACGTGCGCTTCAATGTTCCTGTTCTCATCCCCTCAGTGGCAGAACAACCGTTCTAACTTGGAGTCCAGCGGGGACCGGATCCTTGAGGCGCTGAAAAAAGGCACGGCAGTGGCTGCGGACCCGGGCGAGAGTCCTCCTTTGGCTCCTGACGTGGCTCAACGCTGTTTCCAGCAGCTGGCGCACTCTTACGAGGAAGAGTACGGGGGCTTCAGGGATGCCCCCAAGTTCCCCACACCGGGTAGCCAACACCACAAGACGCTCCACCGTTCCGTGTTTGTCCTCTCAACTTCTTTTGTGTCTCCCCCGTTCCAGTGAATCTGATGTTCCTCATGTCTTACTGGTCTGTGAATCGCTTCACCTCGGAAGGGGTGGAGGCTCTGCAGATGGCTTTGCATACGCTACGCATGATGGCGCTGGGTGGCATCCACGACCACGTTGCCCAGGTTTATTCGCCATCACAAACCCTTTTGCGTGAACGCAAATTAAAATTCCTCCTCCTCTTTTTTTTTTTTTTTTTTTTTTTTCCGCAGGGGTTTCATCGTTACTCCACAGATCGTTATTGGCACGTTCCACATTTTGAAAAGATGTTGTACGACCAGGCCCAGCTTGCCGTCGCCTACATAACCGCCTTCCAGGTGTGCGTTTGTCTGTGACTGTGCAAATGTAGTCGACTGACAGGGCAATTAATCCAACATTGTAGGCCTGCACGATGTATCGGTTGAACATCGCGCAAGACTTGTGATGTTTTTATTTATTTTTTGGAGTAAGCAAACGTTTGTTTTGCTTCATTAAAAGGTAGCAAGCTACCGCTCACACCCCCCTCCCCCTCCTTCTGCTAATCAGTCACCGGCGCCGTTAATTATAGTGTTTGTCAGTAGTGGGACTCAATTAAAAAAATAAATTAGAGGCTTTAATCACAATTCATCACAAAGTATTCTAAAGCCCATATCTCCCTGAGCAGCCAAGGCTTCGGGTGTTTGCGAAAGGTAGCGCCAGGGTTCGTTCAAGGTCGCAAGACATTTGCAAACCCTTTTTAATGGTTGCAAACAGTTTTTCTTGAAGCTGATACATTTTGAATATGTTCACAATTTTTCTTGGCAACCAGAAAAACTGAGATGAAATTTTTAAATCGCCGGATTCAAAATATGAATTGCAGTTGCCTGATGTGGCCATGGCACAAATTATAGCCAATCAAAATGCACAGAAGCGTTCACGCAGATGAAAATACTTGTCCATGTTTACAATTTTATGTTTAGTAAGTATGTAAGTAAATACTGGTACAATAATACTTAACTATATTTAGTTTCATATTTATAACAATACTTAATCGTATTTACAGTTTTATATTTGCAATACTTAACCATATTTACAACTTCATATTTAGTAAGTAAAATAATACTTAACAATATTTAGTTTCATATTTACAACAATACTTAATCGTATTTACGGTTTTATATTTACAATATTTACAATTTAATATTTACTAGGGATGGGCGAGTACCGATACCAGGTATCGGTATCGGGTCGATACTCAAGTACTCGAGTACTCGTGACGCAGAAGAGTACAAACGACCGATGGCAGAGGGGGAAGACGTTAAGTGAGTCCTCCTTGCCTGTAACTGGCGCTAGCTTGCAGCAGTTTTTCATCAAAACTTCACCGGTTTGGAAATACTTCAAAATTGTGAATCTTAAACTAAAAGAGCATTTTTGTGTTTTATTTTGAAGACTATTGAAGAGTGACTGTGCTCTTTTTTTGTCAAAATTAAAGGAAATATATTTGTTTAAAAATATCTTTTAGTGATTTTTTTATTTTTTATTTGTCAAAATGTACTACTGGTATCGGCAGTTGGTATCGGTATCGGTGAGTACTGAGGGTCTGAGTATCGGTCTGAAAAAAAGTGGTATCGAACATCCCTAATATTCACAATACTTAATCATATTTAGTTTCATATTTACACTACTATACCATATTTACAATAAAACTTAAAGCAGCTATATGTAAGATTTCAAATTTCAAATCTCTACTGCCACCTGTGGCCGAAAACAAACTGCGCGCTCGTACACACTGCGCGCACTCGTACGTGCACGACCTCAATACTGAAGACTGGGCTCATCATATCCAATTAAACTATGTTTTCAGAGGTAAGAAGTTTTATAATGTTATACAAAGCTGGTCACTTCACGGAATGAGACTCTCGATCCCCACTAAACAATTGATGTCCACGGGACGTGCAGATCATAGTGCTTTAGTCGGTCGAAGTCCAGTCCTGTGGTGTACTCCAAAACGATGTGCAAATTACGTCAATTAATTGGACCTCATTCCGATGTTAATATGCAGTTACATATTGTAGTCACCCCGCTCGACGGACGTCAACCTGATTCTAGTCATTATTAGTGTATGTCGCCCCCAGTCTAGCGTCATTGTGCGTTAGCCGAAAGGTGGGCTGTCATTTATGGAAATTGACGATTGTGAAAAACATATAGACCCATTCACTACTTAGTGTGATACGGCCGTGAATGTTATCGGCATTCAGTAGTACCGTTCACATTCCGTTAGCATAATGTAGCCACAATAGGCTGTTTTCACGGAGGAAAATAAGGCGACATTTAGCCTGATTGAAACGCCGCGGAATGGAACGTCTGTTCTTCATAAAGTCATTCTGTTCTTTTACATTCAACTTTGCCGCCCCTTTCACGCTAAATGTTGCCGTCCACCTCACTTTCACCTCAATAGTTACGACCGAGAAGTGATCGATCTTGAGGTTACTGCTATTTGAAAACAACACATTTTCTTCTCAATGTCAAGATACTCGCTTCTTACCTTGTGGAGTAGAAAGAAAGCCAGCTGTGAATCACTTTTCTAATCCAAGTCCGATCTCAACTCTCTCCACCGCTGAAATGTCAAACCAATGTTCACTCTCGGTCTTGCCCGACGTCGGTCACTATCAAGTTTAGATTTTTTTTTTCTTGGCACTTGACATTGTTTTCATTTTTTTTTTTTTTGAGCAGCCTTCCGCGGAGTAACAGCGGGTGTCTGGGGCAGCGAAAATCTGTACTAGTTCCGTCTTCGCGCGACAGGAAACAACTGACGATGACGCGAATGACGTCACATCCCGCAGACAGAGGGCGGGAAATTCAAAGGATTCGGACCGGACGCTTCCTAAATAATATTGGCCGGAGGCTTGTCGGAGTACCCATTGTGAACAGCTAAGATGTTGATCTACTAATTAGAATATGTTTCAGTCATAAATGGTCAAATAAAAAGGCTATTGTTAAGATATTTTTTGGGGGAAATCCTACATAGAGTAGCTTTAACCATATTTCGTTTCATATTTACAATACTTAACCATGTTTACAATTTCATATTTATAAGATTAACCATATTTACAATTTCATATTTACAATACTTAATCATATTTAGTTTCATATTTACAATAATACTTAGCTGTATTTACAGTTTCATATTTACAAGGCTTAACCATATTTTCAATTTCATATTTACAAGTTTACAAGACTTAGCCATATTTACAAGTTTATATTTACAACAATACTTAACTATATTTACAGTTTCATATTTACAACACTTTACCACTTTTACAATGTCACATTTACAATGAAACTTACCCATATTTAGTTTCATATTTATAATAATTAACTATATTTAAAGTTTATTTACAATGCTTAACCATATTTACAATTTCATATTTACAACAAGACTTAACCATATTTACAGTCTCATATTTACAACAATACTTAATCTTATTTAGTTCCATATTTACATTAAACATATTTAGTTTTCTAATTACAGAACCATATTTACACTTACAATACCCTGTGGCCCTTGTGAGGATTAAACGGTTAGGAAAATGGATGGATGGATATTTACAATACTTAACCACATTTGCAATTTCATATTTCCAACAAGACGTAATCATAATTACAATTTCATGTTTACAAAAATAGTTAACCATATTTACAATTTCATTTCGACCGGTGAATGAAATAGTGAAGCCATGCCGTTTTCTTGCACACTATCTTTTTTGCGGATGAAGAAGTGGTATAGTCCAACATATTTTATGGGGCGTGATAGATGTTGGCACAGTTCAAATCGCGGGGAGTCCACACATTACATCGCTCAATGTAGGTAACTGTCATTTTTTGCGTTGGTTGGATTTGAGTCGAGTTCAGAAAGATTGCCCAAGAGACTACATGGTGTGACTTATTTATTTATTCATTTATTCATTCATGTATTTAATTTATTTAGAGCAATACGTTTATTGTTCAGCCTTAGTTGGTTTGCCCTGATTTCCAGATGGAGCAACCATTAAAAATAAAAAAGTTAATTAGGGCACACGCATGCTGGCTCGCTCAAATATGAACCGTCTCATACATGCCTGTACTGTATATAATGAGGCTGTAGCTACCGCCTCAGCATTCATACTGCATATAAATTACCTGACAGCAGCTTGAAGGTTACGTTAATGTCAAATCATGACTATGCATCTGTGTACTGTTTGCATTTTTCCCCCCCCCAGGCATTAGGTGAGCAGATTTTTGCGGATGTGGCTCAGGACATACTGCTTTATGTCTCCAGAGACTTGAGTGACAAGGTGAATCATGGAGAGTTTTACCAAATGTAACGACAAATACTTACTCAGAAGTTATTCAATACTTCATTGAATACTTACTCAAGTATGGTAATTATCTACAGCAGGGGTATCCAATATGCAGCCGCCAGAACCAGTTTGGATTCACAGTGGGTCCAATCTGACCGCGTTTTTTTTTTTTTTTTTTTTTTTTTTCTCCCCCCACTAAACTTAACCGTTGTTGCTAATTTTGTCCACTGGAGGGCAAACTGACAACCACTTAAATGACATTCTGAAATGTGGCTGTTACTCAGAAAGTGTCCTCATTTTTGTTGACAAATTTCAGATTACTCTACATCAGTGCTTCTCAATTATTTTGTCATGCCCCCCCTAGTAAGAAGAAAACATCTCGCCCCCCCCCACCCCCACACGACTATAAATAGTATCATTTGTCTATAAAATTGTTATAAGCACACCTTTGCATAACACTGTATCCGTATTAACGTATAAGAGAATAAAAAAAGAAAGAAATATGGACCAACTTGCAACAAAGGATAGCTTTATTAACTGTAACAGAAAAAAATGAAAGTGCATCTGAAATTCAAAAATAAAATTAAATCCTTGAACTATAAACATTTTTTGACTGACCATGTCAAACCATATGATAAAAAAAAATAAAATTACATAAAATCAATAAATAATAATGCATTCAAACTGATCACCAACATTAACTCAGGAGCACAATATTAAAAAAAACTTTAACCTGCAAAATAAAAATATAAAATAATTTGTGCTGATTTTTTTTTTTTGCTGTGGGCAAAGCACGCAAGCTCAGTGCAAACAAAACCCCTACACCACCGAGCGAATGCTCCCTGCACACACTCTGCCAATAATGAGAGCGCCACTGCCCCCTAATGTAGTGGAGGTGCAATTGCACTTTATTCGAGGACAGTAAAAAAAGATCAATATAAAAAGCATCTTACCCGAGGTCAAACGCGCCCCCCTTGATAGCGCTTCGTGCCCCCCTGGGGGGGGGGGCGCCCCACTATTTGAGAAGCACTGCTCTACAATAAGATAATAATTGAGAATATTTTCAGAATGTACTTGTAATTATTCGCAAAAAAACAAACAAACAAACAAAAAAAAAAAACAGTAAATATTTTTACCTGGGCCGCCCACTTGAGCTAACATTTGGGTGAAAGTGGCCCCTGAATTAAAATAGTCTGACACCCCTGGCCTAACACATCCATTAAATAACATGGTAGAAATAAGGATTTTTAACAGTACATGTATTTGTATCGAGTGAACAGGTAAACACGTGTTACTGTTTGTTGCTTGTTTACGAGTGTTTAGCCCAAGTCGAGCGACGCAATCTGCTGACAGAGCTAACAAATGTGCTGCTAATTCCACAAGGGGTTGCATATGAAAGATGTGACCTTACAAATATCCTCTTAAACCTTTCCTCCATGGGTCAACCTTTTTTCCTTCTTGATGAATGAGTTTACAGCAAATAGGGCATGAAATTAACCCCACACCTGCTACAATTATTAGATTCTGTAATATTAATGATGTCGTTATACCGTAATGATGAAATGCACAACAAGTAGATTGCTTTTTGCTTGCATTTATGTTTTATGGCATAATGACTTGCTTTTATTGTGGGAATGCTGAAAGTATCCCACATATGTTATTCAGATTTTTATTCACCTCACTTTTTTTTTTTTTTTTGCCGAGAAACAACTCCCACATTATACTTGCGATTTACAGCATTCAAATTTCAACTTGCTTCAAAACTTCATGCCTTCCAGGGTAGATGTAATGTGATTCCATCTTACTTCTCGCACAACTTAACGTTAAAGATCTACATTTCCCCATTCATTTTCAATGGGACTGACATTGAACTTTTTCCCACTTTCTACGCCTACTTCATCTTTATTACAAGCTCTCTGCTGCTGCTTAGTGGCGCACTTCGTAAAGTGTGTTGTCCAGTAACCAGGAGGTCCTGGGTTCGATTCCCACCTCCAACTGTACATTGCAAATATATCAATTGGCAACTGAAAGGATTAACTGCACGCTGGCTATCATCAGATGGCTATTTTTTTTTTTTAAATACATACGCCATTAGCCATGAATTTGAACAAGGCAAGTTAGCTCAGTCGTTAGAGCAGTTTCTTCCCCACTTGGAGAGTCTGGGTTCAAACCCCGCTTGGACCACATTTTAGTACATTCGATGATTTGGTACCAACTGACTACGGAATCAGGAAATGGATTATAATTTCCCCGGAATGATTAAATCCCACCTTAGACAGATTGCAGTTCAAGTTTTCTTTTTTATTCATTTATCTTCCAACTTCAATGAAAACATTGTAATTTTCACATCATTACCTTTCAATTTATTTCACAAGCATTCAGCTATTAGCATTCAGCTTTCAGCATTCCCACGCAATTTATCCAGAAATTGCATTTAGTCTAGTTTAAGTGGGTGTTGGTTCATAGATGGCAAACTAAAGGACAATAGTGAACATGAATGGCACAATATTTAGTTTTTTTTTTTAAAAAGTGTGAGTTTCTGTAAGGATTGCGGTATATTGATTTCAGATAAGCTTGTCGTTAAATATCCGCCTCCCTGGCTGATTTCTTTCAACAGTCTGGGGGCTTTTACAGCGCAGAGGATGCAGACTCTGTCCCGGCATCAGGGGGCTCGGAAAAGCGCGAGGGAGCTTTCTGCGTCTGGACAGCCTCGGAGGTTCGACAGCTGCTGGCTGATGTGGCAGTGGGTTCCAGCGGCTCCGCCACCTTAGCAGATGTTTTCATGCACTACTATGGCGTGAAAGAGCAAGGCAATGTTGCACCGGAACAGGTGGGAAATGATACCGTTTTTGACATGTTTCGATCACGCCTTGCGCAAGGTGAACTTGACAGAAGTCCGGAATGATGCCAATTGGAATAAAGACGACATCTGCAGTCCGTATGACTTCATATCTGTTCTGTATTCTGCCAGGACCCTCACAGGGAGCTGCAGGGCCAGAATGTGCTGATCGTGCGCTATTCCGCAGAGTTAACAGCTGCGCGCTTTGGCATTAGCGTGGAGACGGTCAATGAGCTTTTGGCTTCGGCGCGAGCCAAAATGGCAGAAGTGAGGAAGGGGCGGCCACGCCCACATCTAGACAGCAAGATGCTGGCCTCCTGGAATGGTAATGATGGCAGTTTTGGACTTTTCATAATAAATATTATTTCGTTTTGACTAGGGCTGGGTAGCGATTCAAATTTCCTCAATCAATTTGATTTCGATTGACAAGAGTTCAATTGGATTCGATTCACTTCATTGCAATCCGATATTGATTCAACATCAATGAACATCAATTCTTCTTAAATAACAAGGACATGATTTAAAAAAAAACAAAAAAAAAAACAACCTCCACAATCATAAAATTCCACATTAATTTAACTGGTTAAATTTATTTATTTATTTATTAATGAAAATAATACATTATCACTAAAGTGTACACAAAAATTGACATTAGCATGGGTGAGATTAACATGTTTTCATAATTCTAATTCAATAATTGTATAAAGTATAATTCTATAAAGTATAATTGTCAAAGTGCAATAAGTCAGGTCTTTCGTAAATGTAAGAACATACTTTTAAATTCACGTGAACAGTAAATTTCAAGAAAAAAGTGAGCTAAAAAAAATGGCCTCTAAAATTCTACTTTTTTTGTTAATTTATAGGGGGGGGAGATTAAAATAATCGATTCATGGTTTTATGAATCGATGTTCCTCAAAAAGGAACATCGATTCGATATTGATTATTCGGTTATTTTTCTTTTCTTTTCTTTTCTTTTTTTTTTTTTTTTTTTTTTTTTTTTTAGGTTTAATTGATTTTTGAGCTGCGATGTTATTTTATTTTATTTTTTTTCATTTAGGTTAGTTGACATTAGTTTTAGTATTAGTTTTATCCATCCCTCCATTCGCTGAACTGCTTATCTTCACAACCTTATATTTATGTATTTATTTATTTATATGTAGTCCAGTATAAGGTTTAAAAAAAGTACTCTATTGTGCAAGAAAGTAAAATAAATTAAAAGTTGTAAAATGAACCCCCACATTGACATGGGGAATATTCAATCAGTGTTTACACTGCACTCCCATTGGCACATCTTCAGTTTTCTCCATATTGGAAGAGGCCTGATTCTGATCTTTGAATATCCGAAATATGCCGTTTGAGAGCAAAACATCTGGATTGTGGTTTTATTCATTTGTGGGTTATAGCGTGTCTGTGTCAAGCAGGAGTGATGCAGCTGACGTGTTGTAAAAGCTTATCAAATCAGAGTTAACTTTTCCAAACCTTAACATACTAAATTCAAAATCCACGGATTGCTTGGTGGTGAGACCCAGTTGCATAATAAACTCATTTATATTGGGGGGAAAAGGTTTCCTCATTTGCTTCCCACTCAGTATCTATCACAGGACAGATTGTATTAGTGAGCTAATGAGGCCCTGCATTCCTTGGAACTTTCCAATTAGACAAAATACTTCCCCCATCTTCTCTAATGAAGAACCCCCCCATTAGTCACCTGTCCTCGACTGCAGCACTTTGAAGACCAGACTGGGCCCTCCCCAGGCTTTGATACACTACATGAAAGAGGAATGGAGAGAAAAAACATCAAGTAAATGAGTGTGTAAGTGAAAGAGGGCAACGATAAGACTTCAAAGAGTGGGGGAAAATACCTATGCTAGTGTTGAGTGGTTATAAGAGGATATGGTATTTTTAGCAGGCATATTATAGCAAAGTATGATGATCATCCACCTCCTCCTCATCATCATCGCATACCAACAGGTCTGATGCTGTCAGCCTACGCCCGTGTCGGAGCCGTCCTTGGGGACAAGGCCCTGCTGGAGAGGGCGGTGCAGGCTGGCCACTTCCTTAAAGAACACCTGTGGGATGCGGAGAGGCAGACCGTTCTGCGATCTTGTTACCGTGGAGACCAGATGGAGGTGCAGCAAATGTAAGCGTGTGTGTATATCAAAGGTGTCAGACGGGGAGGTGGTTACAGCACCAAAGCGTACCAGAAGATGGTAGAAGAGTGTAGCACAATGACTTGTCTCGAAGGAGGAAAGCCAGCATGTTGGAATACAGCAGAGAAAATAATGCATTTAAATGATATTGATACTTTTAAGTTGATCTTATTATTTAAAATAATAATAAGATAGCTCTGTTTCACGTCATATTACTCAACACTTTGTCGGAAAAATCAACATGCATTTTTTTTTCTTGTCCCTAAGTGCAAGTGATGCATTCTGCAAAATACTAGAATGATGTTTTATCCAACATGGCTATGCCATTGGGATGGCCTAATCCCATCACACAAGAATCCGGGGTGTACCTAATGTTTTGTCCAACATGGCCGCTTTATTGGGGCACCAACAGACAAGAATCCAGGGTGTACCTAATGTTTTGTCCAACATGGCCGCTTTATTGGGGCACCAACAGACAAGAATCCAGGGTGTACCTAATGTTTTGTCCAACATGGTTGCCCCATTGGGGTGGCCGAATGTTTTGTCCAACATGGCCGCCTTACTAGGGCACCAACAGACAAGAATCTGGAGTATACCTAATGTTTTGTTCAACATGGCTGCCCCATTGGGGTGGCCGAATGTTTTGTCCAAAATGACAGCCTTATTAGGGGACCAACAGATAAGAATTCGGGGTGTACCTAATGTTTTGTCCAACATGGCCGCCGTATTGGGGCACCAACAGACAAGAATCCAGGGTGTACCTAATGTTTTGTCCAACATGGCTGCCGTATTGGGGCACCAACAAACAAGAATCCAGGGTGTACCTAATGTTTTGTCCAACATGGCTGCCCCATTTGGGTGGCCTAATGTTTTGTCCAACATGGCCACCTTATTGGGGCACCAACAGACAAGAATCCAGGGTGTACCTAATGTTTTGTCTAACATGGCTGCCCCATTGGGGTGACCTAATGTTTTGTCCAACATGGCCACCTTCTTGGCGCACCAACACACAAGAATCCAGGGTGTACCTAATGTTTTGTCCAACATGGCTGCCCCATAAGGCTAGCCGAATGTTTTGTCCAACATGGCTACCCCATTTGGGTGGCCGAATGTTTTGTCCAACATGGCCACCTTTTAGGGCACCAATAGACAAGAATCCGGGGTGTACCTAATGTTTTGTCCAACATGGCTGCCTTATTAGGGGGTCTACAGACAAGAATCCGGGGTGTACCTAATGTTTTGTCCAACATGGCCGCCTTATTAGGGCACCAACCGACAAGAATCCGGGGTGTACCTAATGTTTTGTCTAACATGGCTGCCCCATTGGGGTGACCTAATGTTTTGTCCAACATGGCCACCTTATTGGCGCACCAACACACAAGAATCCAGGGTGTACCTAATGTTTTGTCTAACATGGCTGCCCCATTGGGGTGACCTAATGTTTTGTCCAACATGGCTGCCCCATAAGGCTGGCCGAATGTTTTGTCCAACATGGCTACCCCATTTGGGTGGCCGAATGTTTTGTCCAACATGGCCACCTTTTAGGGCACCAATAGACAAGAATCCGGGGTGTACCTAATGTTTTGTCCAACATGGCTGCCCTATTAGGGGGTCTACAGACAAGAATCCGGGGTGTACCTAATGTTTTGTCCAACATGGCCGCCTTATTAGGGCACCAACCGACAAGAATCCGGGGTGTACCTAATGTTTTGTCCAACATGGCCGCCTTATTATGGGGTCTACAGACAAGAAACCGGGGTGTACCTAATTTGATGTCCAAAATGGCCGTTTTATTGGAGGGCCTACATCCAAGAATCTCACATTTTAAATGTTAAAAATTGGAATATGTTTAGAGTGCCTCACTCATCCTAAATGTGTTTATGTGTTTATGTTTTTACTTGTCTCGTGAAAGAAAATAGGTCATGCATATATGGGCACAAGAACCAATGCTATTGTGAGAAATCAAAAACATGACACAATAACCTCATTATAGTCAACTCTGCATTTGCATGAACTGGTCCGTAATTAAATTACCTCTCGACAGTCTGATCATACGGCAAGATTGAAACAAGGTTGGCCACATTTTAAACCGATTATGTAAGCCTGTTGCACGAATAAGATCTAGTGACTGAAGACGTTTTCAGGTCGGAAGCTTTTTGCCCGGAGAAACGAAGCGGCCACAATGCATTGAGTTTTGAAAGCGAGCAACAGAAACCTGTGTGCATGCGTATTCACTCGCACAGCACCACTGCAGGTGTCCTGGTTCTGTTGGCCAGCGCTGTGCTCTAGTTAATGTCAATGAGCGAGTGTAGAAAGGCTCCGCATCAGCAGAAAACAAATATGCCAAGAGTCCCACAACGCCCAAGATAAAACACATTCATTTTTCAACACACATGAAGCGCTACACACTTGCGCTTGAACAACCTGGCCTTGATCCGCAGCTCCTGTCTCATTCATAATTGTCATCTTCGCTTGTGTGTCAGCATGGAGAATGCTTATCATGGCGATTTTCTCAAGCTCCATGCAGCTTTTATGTATGTCATACGAGGCACATATGAGGTGTGGACTAATTTAGCAGGAGCAATGGTTGGCACCTTGGCCAATTGGGTTAATAGTTTATGGATGTGTTGATGAGCTGATGCTATAGATTTTATAAGGACGTCTTCTTTCTTGGCTCTGGATGTTTTATATTTTTATTGCCTTCACCAACAAGGAGAGATGAGGAGCCATTACTGATTGTGTTTTGGTAAATCATTAAATTGAAAATATCAATGAATAACATGTATTGTTGTAAATCTACAACATATACAATACTGTATATCCAAGACCACATCCTGGTCCATGAAATTCATGAATTGTTTTTGTTTTTAAACTGGACCAATTCACATGTGTTCAATTTATACATGGGAGGCAAAGTGTGCTGTTTTACAACAACTGGTACACCACGGACTAGTGTTAATGTTGTCAACGAAAACTAAACAAAAATAATTTCATCAACACACATTTTTCACCGGACTAAAACTAGACTAAGACCCTCATTAATAAACAAATCCGGAGCAAATCCGTACGCATTTTTGTCGACTAATGAAGACGAGACGAAAATGTACTTCACTTAATAAAAACTGGACTAAAATCTATGGTTCAGTAACAAAAACGAGACAAAATATGATTTTGTAAAATCTTGTCTGTTCATCGGTCACTGTGACACTGTCATGTGACATAGTGACACACCCCCTTTCAAATCTGCAGCTAGCGAGTGCAACATGCACAAACACATGGGACAGACAGGAGGTGGATTCACAGTGAAAAGTAAAAAAAAAAAAAAAAAAAAATTATAGATATAATGCAACATTAATCTAACAGCTATAATGTTCCAACAATAATGTTAATCCAACAACTAGCTTATGCTAACTAATTTACTAGCTCATAGCATGCCGCTATAGTAGCCACTTGATAATATACTATACCGACAAGTTGTTTTTCATTAAAAAGATGAGTGGAAATTGTATGTGAAATAATTTTAGATCCGAAATGTTCAACATAATTTGCTGACAAAAAATAATAATACAGGGTTTAAATGATTGTCCTGACTAAAATGAGACTAAAATGTTGACAAAATGTTGTTTTTGTTGGCAAAATCTAGACGAATAAAATTATGTTTTCTTGGACTAAAATAAAGACTACAATGCTAGACTTATAGTTGACTAAAAATGGACTAAATAAAAACGGGATGAGGTTGAATAACTATGATTGTAATTGGACTTAAACTGAGACTAAATTTAAAAATGGCAGATAAAATTAACACTTCCACACAAAATCACAAAACGCTATTAAAAAAAAAGTATAGATTTTTTTTCAACAATAAAGTATGTCAGCTTTTTATGTAGCTCAATTCCCGGTCGTTGAAGTACGAGTTGAGCAGTGATGGCGACCAGAGTTTCAGTTCACTGGGAGCGCTCTGCACTCCCAAACTGGAGATGTGGCTGTGATTGGGTTCAATCCCCGCCCCCTCCAATAAAAAAACGTTTTATTTTCTACCCACACAAAGGAGGCATAGGTTAAAATAGTTATAATGTATGGCATCTTTGAGTAGACTTTAAGTATCATTTAAGTATCTGTCCTCTTTTTTTTTTTTTTTTTTTTTTTTTTTTGGGGGGGGGAATCAGAATATGGTCACCCTAACTTATCTTCAGTACTTAACTTTGATAGCCAATAAAATCAATATTACAAGCTGATTTTCATTTGCAGTAAAAGAGAAAATATTGCCATCAAAATGTTAAAAATGACCTTTGGTGAAATGCCATTATGCACGTTTGTTAAAACGGCTTATCAAATTTTCAACACTTTTGAAGGTTTGTCTTTTAATTTTAAACATAAAAAAAATACAGATTTGTTTAATATTTATAAAAAAAAATGCAGGGAGTTTCCAGTGTTATCAGCATGTATTAAGCTAAATAAAAAAATAAGCAAGTAAATCGCTCCGTCAAGTTTTCTAAAATTTAAATAGTTTTCCCAAATTTTTCAACATAATTTCTTAATTTTAATTTTAACATATTAAAAAAAATAAAAGGTGTAGGGCATTCCCAGTGTCAGCATCATCCTTTATGAAGTAGAAATTTAAATAAATATGTAAATAAAAAGTTACACGTAGCTCACTGAGCGGCCAATGCTTGCTAATGTAAGCTAATTTGGGGGTTTCGTCAGGGTTCGTAAAAGGTTTCACAAGGTCTTCGCAGACAGAAAAAAATTACCTGGACATGTTCAAAATATCTATATAATATGCAACAAGTAAAAACTGTCAAAACATCTTACAAATCCTGATGAAAATACAAAATTTGTGACGTTTGCGAGCATTCACCGCTCACTGAGATACCAGCTTTAGGGGCCGATGCAGATTATTTTTCAAAATGCTAAATATCGGCACCGATAATAGGCCCGGACAATAATTGGTCTATCCCTAGAAGAAATGCTCAAATTTGGCATGATTATTGGTATGTGTGTTCCCCACTTAAGTGTTTGCTAGAGATGATAGTGAACCAAAACAATACAGTAGGTTATCAATGACCTCTCTTTGATTTGTTTTCTAATTTTGCTTCCCAATCGCCTGTTAAAACATTTCAAGTAGAAGGGGGCGAATTAAAAGCTCCTTGAACATTTCCAACAGGCTTTAATCTCTTAAGAGTTTTTCTCTTGAAGACCGCCGTCCTTTTAACTGGTCACCTCAACCGACTGACATGTCCTTGTGTGAAGGAGACATTATTATCGGAAACTGCCATTGTGATGTGGTTGCTGGGGGAAATACTTTTATGTAGCTGTGATAATGGGGGTCACTGTCAGGATACGGTCATTTTTTCTTTGGTGTGGTGGCTTCATAATGTCTGCTTCTGACAAACATCTATCACACTTGCAGACCATCTCGCAGAACTCTCACCGCGTAGCTTCCTTGACTTAAAAGCTGATAGAGCATTCCAATTTTCTAATGAGCCCTCACTTTCCTCTTCGGAACTACCGATATGACTCAGGCTGTCTGAGAGAATAACAGGTTTCCTCACTTCTACAAGACCACTAAAAGTTTCTCCCTGTCCTCCAAAGTCCTGTTTTCAAACCACTTGACCGCTCTTCTCACGGTCTCCATAAATCTGTCCGCCAGCCTTTCCTAACACGACGTTATCTGACCCCTTGTCACCGTCCGTCCACTTGCACTCACCCACGCATGGTGCCACTTTGGGAACATGAGGGGGAATGCAATTAGTGTGGGGAGTCAGGACCCTCTTGAAGATCCTTCAAAAGATGCACTCTATGGGTTTGGGGAGGGAAATGAGAAAAAAAGAATGGATAGGAAAGATGTTTTTGAGGTAGGGCTACTCGATTACGAAGAAAATAGTATTAATTATTTCGGTAATAATTCAAATCCTGATTATTTTTTGGTACAAAACAGATTTAAAAAAAAAAAAATATTACGATAAATAAATTCTTTGAAACACGATTATGCCTGTTCCTTTTGGATGAAATAAAATGTATGAAATTAGGAACATTGAAAAACGAAAGGTGCACATGTATAAATTTAAACAATTCAAAATGAGTATTAATAATAATCTTTTTTTTTTTTTTAATGCTGATTTTGTAATTGTGGAATGTAATTGAAATGATGGCATTCCTCCCTGTGGGGGTTGGCCGTCATCTCTCTCAGTGTGGATGAACTCCTCCTGGGTGCCTTTCCTCACAGGGTTCTTCTGTGCCCCGCCGTGTGTCTGTGGGTACGATCATGGGGATATGGAGGGGGAGGGAGGGGCTTTTTCTTTTTATTGTATTATGGATGTTTTAATTGTTTAGCACTTTGAGTTGCATTTGAATGTATGAAAGGTGCTATATAAATAAAATTTGATTTGATTTGTAATTGTAATTGATTGTCGATTAATTGCCCAGCCCTATTTTGAGAAATTTGATTGGCTGAAAAATGACGATTTGGATTGGCACCTGATTGTACACCTTTAAGGCTAAATATTGAAGTGATTGCAACATCCGCATCTCGAACCTTGAAATTCCTTGATTGATGATCTATAAGGCACTTTTCATATCACAATATTTCTGACAATCAACCCTTTAATCTGCTTTATTCCAGATCACCACCTATTCCTGGCTTCCTGGACGATTACGCATTCATCATTTGCGGCCTGCTGGATCTCTACGAGGCCACCCTGCAGACAGAGTGGCTGCAGTGGGCCGAAGAGCTGCAGCTCAGACAGGATGCGCTGTTCTGGGACTCAGCGGGTGGAGGCTACTTTTGCTGTGATCCCAGTGACAGCACTGTTCTACTGAAACTCAAAGAAGGTGAGAGAGATTTACAGTCATTTCAGTGGCGCCTTTGCCCTATTCATGACTTACTGAGACACAGGTGAGATGCATTGGTTAAAAATAAAAAGGCTATCATATTTTTCAAATATCAGTTCAAATCTTTTCTGCATTGCCAGTTGAAGGTGATCAAATAGCAATCATTATTTTGAAGTTCTATACGGATAGATTATGGAAATTTATGTTGACCCATTTTTTCAATAATTGTAAAAAAAAAAAAAAAAAAAAAATAGTTCAGTTCATTAACTCTTTCACTCCCAGCAATTTTCACTGAAGTGTTTTCCTGGATTTTGACTGATTTTGTAAGGCCCGTGTTTTATTACTATAAAAATATTGAACCTACCAAAAGAGATGTTTTAGTTTTAATTTTTTGATACCCTCCCTTCTTACTTTGACCATCTCCAAACATTTTTGTTTTGTTTATTTTATTTGAACTGAGTCAAATGCCATTTTTAGCATATGTTGCGGGCCACTGAAAAATGGACGGTGGGCCGCAAATGGCCCCCGGGCCATAGTTTGGACACCACTGGCTTAAAGGCTGACCTTGCCGACTAATTGCATCACAAGTCAATCATATAGGGATGACGTGAAGAGATGTGTATTATGCACACTACTCACTCACACTCTCGTTCACACCAATATCCAATAAATGTGGGAGGAGAAACCACATGGAATTGTGATTACAGCTCTTTTAGGCTGAATTTACGCTGCAGTGCCAAATTGAATCTCTTTACACATATCTTTCAAATGACGCATATCCAATATGTTTACATTCACTGAACACATGAAACCACCATGCGGGGGTGGTTTTAAAATATATTAAAGATGATGCACCAAAATAGCATCACCTGCGTCACAACTTAGACCTGCTTTTACCTGGTCTAAAGTCTTGTCTACAATTGGTCACCAAATTGTAAGGTACGCCTTGGGACGAGTATTAGAACGCTCAGCCCGCGTCCTGCCAAATGCCCCACGTGATGATTGAGTTATTATTTTATACTGAGAGATGGTGAAAAGCTAATAGTCATAAAGGTTGTGAACTGTTGACAGATCGGTGATGAGATTGAGTGTGAGAGAGCTTGCATGCGCGTCAGGCCTCTCACGTCTGTCACAACTGCATGTGTGTGTATTGATTGAAGTCGACGTTTGAGACCTTTCATGTGAAAGGATCGACTGTGACGTTGTGGTGGCGGCACTGGAATGGGTTGAAGTCCATTAGTGACGCTACAGCAGCACGCGTGTCTGTCCCAATAGCAGTCTGCCTCTGCAAGACGGATTACTTCTCTGCCACAATTTACACCTGCACTGCCTTTCTCAACTTGTCGTGTTTTTCTATTACCTTGAGCTGTCGAGAGAGGCATTCCATTTTAAAAACCTCTTTTATAAACAAAAAAATGGTGGGTGAGTTTTTTGTTATGCCTTCTAAAAGACAGCATATGTAAACTAGAAACAATGCACCGTTATTTCCACATATGCGTTGTTTTGTTACACACAGGTTTTGTTACGTTGCAGACATTTTGTGAGGTCATAGGTTATGAGAAGATACCACACAGGTTCTCTCATTGGACACTGGTAAAAGATAAGAACAGGCCTCTATATACAGCTTTAAAAGTTTCAATGATTATTTCACATTTTGCGACTTTATATTGTATTATTATGAAAATATTACTCCTTCTAACTTTACTTTTTTTTTTTTTTGACAGTACACAATCTGACTATTTAGTATTTAAGATTTTACATTTTCCGGGCTTTATATGTTTGTTTGTTTGTTCTTGTTTATTGAACATATAAAAAGGTCATGTCTGATTTAAATAGAACTTTGCTTTTAAACATTTTTTTAAACAACTCAACAAGTGACGTGCATCTTTTCTTATGTTGTATAAATGTTGTTCAAGCCATTCCTTATGAAAGAGTATTTTATCTCTGCTTTGAGGGATCATCAACTTTTACTGGAGCTTAGTTGGGGACCAACTTTTCCTGATAACTCTGATAGTTCACTGGTAATGCCCTGTGTTGCCCAGCCAGAGGGTGCAGGTTCGATCCCAGCTTGCCCCATATAAAAAACAAAAAACAAAACAATCAATACAAGAAAAGGGCGATCGTGGGAGCAAAAAATATTATTTATTCATTTGTCAAGCAAGTTAAGTTTTATATATTTTCTACCCTCTACAGTAACTTTTCCACTACTAGCACTGGTGCGAGTAACATTTTTAGTTGCTCGCACAGCACAGGATTTGGTCGCATTTTATGTGGAGGTGCAAGCATGTCCTTGGCATACGCAACTCGATATATTTCATTGGAATACAAGGTTTGCCTGCAACAGAAGTGGCTATCAAAACAAGTCACTCATTTCGTATAACCTAACTCATGTCAACATTATTTTGTTTAGCTCAGTAAAAGTCAGTACTTTTTTTTTTTTTTTTCCTTCACCTGCACCTCGGCCGATGTTCCCCTGCTCCTTTCATCTGTATCATTTGATTTGTCACCTTCAAATGGCCCTCCTTTACCACCATAATTCTCCTCCTCATTGTCATTTTGTTTTAGAAAATAATCAGCAATAGACCGCTTCATTTTTTTTAAAATTCGCTGCCGCTTTTCCATGAGCGCCACACGACACGCTACCACCTCACACCCGCCTCCATTGCTTTTCCGTTACAGGAGGTGCGCGGCGGGAAGGGGGCGGGATCATTTGGAGTCTGCAAGCCAAGCTTGCATTCCCCAATGCGTGCGGATCTGCCATAACATTTCACAAGGGGCAAGTCACTCCAACATTGAACCATATTTACAATTTAATATGGACCACCATGGATGAAATATTGCGATTCACGACCGGCTTGCGAGTCGCGAAGCTATTTGTGAATGGAGCACTCTGCCGTTCAAGTGAATGGGAACACACGACCGCGATTTCTTTTTATTTTTTAACCACAATCATTCCAAATCCAGCTACAAGTACCTTTTAAATTGTAAATATAGTTCAACGTTGTTGTAAAAGTTTATTGTATTGATTGTATGTACCGTATTCTTATGACTTTGGCGAAAACTGGCGTAAGTATCTTGACGCCAGGCCGAGTGTCCTAGTTTATGTTTCTGATCATTTCCTTTTGTGTCTTTCAGATCAAGATGGAGCCGAGCCCAGTGCTAACTCTGTGTCAGCGTCCAGTCTCTTGCGTCTGTCGCAGTACACTGGAAGGCAGGAATGGCTCCAGCGGTGCCAGCAGCTACTGGCAGCATTCTCTGACCGTCTTACCAATATCCCCATCGCTCTACCCGAGATGGTCCGGGCCCTTATGGCGCAGCACCACATGCTTAAGCAGGTTCGACTCTCAAAAACACTCATGAAAAAGAAAGAATTATTGTTTGTCCATTCAGTTTCCTGCCACTAAAATTCTCTTGTGGACCCGCAAGGATAAAAGAGCTGGCCTTTCTATTTTTGAGGCTGATTAATGGTTTGCTCCTTGTGGTGAATCCTTTGTATTTACTCTCATGATATCTACTCTTTATGGTCGACTTGCATACTGATACACCTACTTCTTGGAGAGTGTTCTTCACTTGAGTGGATGTTGTGAAGGGGTTTTTCTTCACCATGGAAACCGTTCTGTGATCATCCACCACTGTTGTCTTCCATGGATGTCCAGGCCTTTTTGAGTTCACAAGCTCACCAGTGCATTTTGTCTTTCTCACAATGTACCAAAATGGAGATTTGGCCACTTTTAACATTTCTGCTCTCTCTTTGATGGTTTTGTTCTTTATTTTTTGTCAGCCTCAGGATGGGCTGTTTCACCCCTATTGAGAGCTCCTTTGACAGCATGTTGTGTGTTCACAGCAACAGCGTCCAAATGCAAACGCCACACCTAGAATCAACTCCAGACATTTTAACTGCATATTTGATGACAGGTTAATGAGGGAAGGGCCCATGTTTTTATTGTTTATTTTTTACAGCCTTCTGAGTCAATTTTCCAATTATTTCTGGTCCCTTGAAAAAGAGAAAGCTACATTTTAAAGAGCTGTAATTCCTAAACCCTTGTTCCAATTTAGATGTCAATACTCTAAAATTAAAGCAGAGAGTCTGCACTTTAATTCTATATTGATTATATGATTGTATTCTGGATATGTTTTTGTCAACAGCTAAAATAACAAAACCTGTGTCACTGTCCAAATATTTTTGTGCCTAACTGTATTATCTCTGCTTTGAGGGATCATCAACTTTTACTGGAGCTTAGTTGGGGACCAACTCTGCCTGTTCTAACTCTCTTTCGCTTCATAATTCACCAAAAATGGTTATGCTTTTCTGTTTGATAATTTGTTCGCCTTTCATCTTCTGTTAGGAGCAGCAATTAAATCATTTTCCCTGACAAACTTTTCTCAAACAAACTTGAGAGACTCGTGGGGACTGTAGCAAGTCTAGTTAACTTTCTGTCAGACATATATGACCTGCGGAGGATGAGTTAGGGCCTCGGGGCAAGAGTAACGAGCTCCAAGTGTGAGACAGTCAGAGTGGCAACACCTGCCTTCCTCGTTACTGCTACAAATACGACACTGACCTCCGTCACCTCGTCCCCCTCTCACGTCCCACCTTTGCCCTCGTATTTCACTCTAATCACGCTCTTTCATTTTTTTTTTTTTTTTTGCCTTTCTCTTTAGATTGTGATCTGTGGCCAAAGAGATTCTCCAGATACAAAAAGTCTTTTAGAAGTGGTCAACTCACTCTTCCTGCCACACAGGGTAAGCATTGTAGCTGTACTGTAACATGCAATATAGCATAATAGCAATTTAAATTGCCCAGAGGTATTGGTGGTTTATGCAAATATAAATACCGTAAAATGTTCCCTTGAAAATGATGAGCTGTTTGCCTAAAATGTGAAAGTCTTACAATTTTCAAAAAATATTCCGATAAGAATCGAACCAGCAAGAAAAAAAAAAACAATCTATCTCATTATTTCCCCTTTCTTCTCTCAGCTAATGATTGTTTGGTTATTTTTAAATAAACCTTTTTTTTTCAGTGTGATTAACAAAGGCAAACACAAGCAGAAAAGTAAGTTCCTCCAAAATGAACACACATACAAAACAATAGAAAACATGCAGCTACAGCAAATCCCACAAAAGCAAATTAAAAGTTGCTATTGGCTTGTGTTGTACTTAACCATAACCGTAATTAGATCAGCAAATTAAAGTATTTTATTCTCACTGCACAAAGACACTCGCACTCAACAGGGCTCTGAATGTAATAGAAGTGAGATGTGTGTTATCAGACATTAGCTTGCGGTTGCGTCAGGTCACTCCAGATCCCCGTGGGGAGGGAAAAGACAGAGAGTGAGCCAGATTGAGCCATTATCAGCATGGATCAGTTATTAAGGGACATGCACTGGTTGGACTATCACACCCGGGCCAGAACCAGTCACATGCTGAGTGAGCCTTGTTACTGTCAACTTTATCAGGCTGGATTGTCTCCTAGAGCACAACTGTAGGATTTTTTTTCTCTCGCCAGAATGTAGGGGGTCACTATTTTATTCTGTTGGGTGTGTAAAGTCACTAGGGATATTCGATCCCACATGTTTTCGGACTGATACCAGTAGTAGTTTGAGTAGTCATGGATATCCATACCAAGTTACTACTAGTATTTTTCGTTAAAAATAATAATAATAATAAAATAAAAAATAATAATTTTAAAGAAAGACCTATATATTCCGGTATATCAGTTTTCCTTAAAGTTGAAAGAAATTAATGGCATTTTCTGCTCTTCTAATCTCTAATTTCTAGTTCCAGATCATTAAATGGCCATTTGTGAGTACTGATACTTTGAAATAGCATCAGATACTGACTCAATACCGATACCTATGATCAGTATTTGCCAACTTCAAAACCTGTAAAAACCTCAGTTTTGCTCTTCGATGTCTTTTAAAGTAGAAGTCAACCTTAAACATTTCTTCACAATATTGTTAAATTTTATCGTTTGCAGAGGGCAGCCATTTCGCCACTTACTGACAACTGAAGATGACATCAATGTTGCTCAGGCAACAACCAATCACGGCTCGCCTGTTGAGCTGTGATTGGTGGTTTCCTGAGACCTGAGCAACATTGATGTCATCTTCAGTCGACAGCAAGTGGCAAAATGGATAAAAACAGCTGGATGTTGCTGCTTAACTCATATTCTCCTAACACAATATTAACCAGAATGCCATATTTAGTGGGGCTGCATAGACCATATTATTGTCAAAACCATTTTTTTGGGTTAGCTTCCCCTTTTAATAAGGCACAAAAATCCAAATTGCGATGCAAAATTGCTTATTTCGAACGTTGCAAAGACTGAGCATTTTTCCAATGCAAACTTCTTGTACAATATTCAGTATTTGCAGGCGAAAACACATATTCTGTATCAGCAAACATGTGGGATACTATATATGTACGCCCAGATGTTGGGTGACCTGCTGCCCATTAGTTGCTGCGCGCACACAAATACACTTTCCCACTCACAAACAGATGATGAGATTCCGTCCTCAGTGGATTTGCACAAGCAGTGTTGCCACAGTTACCTTGAAAAAGTAACTTAGTTACTTTACTGATTACTTGGTTTTAAAAGTAATTAAATTGCGTTACTGATTACTTGATTTTAAAAGTAACTAAGTTAGATTAAAAGTTACTTTTTTAGTTACTTTCAGCAGCTGCCGATAACACCATCTCAACATAAAAATAATGCAGTAGAAACAGAGTTCCAAATACTTTATTGAAAGTGCATTTTTAACATGAAAATAAAGTTTTTTTTTATTAAAAACAAAATAGGCAGTCTCTCTTGACTTCTTGTAACGTAAATACTTTTTAGAAAACAAAAAATAAAAATCTATCCAGGTTGAAAATGAAAATCCCCTAAATTCCTCTATTGTTTGTTTGTTCCGCTATTCCAGTGTGTACACATGTATCAGTTTAAATATTTATTAGTAGTTATTGACAGTTATAATTGTTTTTTGGTTTGTTTGTTTTTCTCTTCAAAATAAGGATCAGGAAAACAAAAGGTTGATAATTTAATGTTAAATATAAATATTTAACCTTTAGACAGACACCAACACAATTAAACAGAATATTTGCACATTGTGAAGTATTTCAGAAACATAAATTTAAGACATGAAATAAACCTACCGTCCAGCCAAAAGAAATATGAAGCCACCTTATGGAACAATAAATCTATCAAACACATTTTAACCACTTAATATATGCAAAAATATTTCCAAAAGTTCATTTCCCTTTTTAATCAACAATTTTTGTATTTAACAATTGTTTTTCTTTTGTCATCACTTTCATTTTTGGTTAATGTATGACATCTTTTTTTGTTTTTTTAATCTGAGATACGATGATGACCACAGAATCACTACTGTTTATATTTTGTTTTTTGGGCTGTCGTTCATTTTGAGTTTGATGACGTAATCGCGGGCACGTCTCAGTTCTCCTATCTGCTGCTCATGCAGTTGTAGACATTGACAGGGAGCCACAAACTGAGAAATGAGATACTTGCAGTGTGCTTTTAGCTTAGCTGGTGTGTTGGCTGTGGGACATACCTGTGTCGTTTGAATCCATGCATTGGATCGTCACGGGAGTTATTCTTTTTGGCTCGCGCGCAGTACCAACGCCGGCCCGGGACATACAAGTGCACCGAGAGGACTCGTTAGCCATGGGAAATACCGAGATGTACGGCACCGGCTTCTGCTAACTGTCTCCATTTGTATGTTGTCACTCGTTGCGCGCGCGCGCGCCGTGTCGCGAGCACGGAAACACGGAAGTAGCTTGAATGGTGATGCTACTGAAATGTAAACAAAACAAGTAGAGCACGGCGCAGAACTCTTGCTATTGTTATGAAAACCATAAAGCCTCACTCGCAACCGATACGGTCGTTTAGCTCCCCTTGACGAACGATGGTTCGGTCGAATCGTTTTTTTGTTCCACCCCTACTGAAAACGTAACTTGTCTGACGTCACTCCCCCTGGCGAGAGGGCGGAGACGACCTCATCCCATAATGCTTCACGGACCAGTTGAGGATGGAAATAAATTATTTTTTTTACCACTTTTATGGTCCATAATGCACACTTTCTTTGTTGTGTTGTGTGCCTGTTGGTTAATAAAACTAGTAGTAAAAGTATCATCACTTTTGTTTTGAATGTGCAAACCATTCATGACCAGACCATGGCTGAATTCAGTGTGGTGATCAATGACTTCTGCCTCATCTTCGTAGTTAGCAGTAGTTGTTTGTGACTGTTACAACAGTGAGATAGTTTGCCTTCTTCATGAAAATGTGGAGTAACGCATTGATTCTCTGGACAGTAACTTTAATCAGACTACTTTGTAGAATAAAGTAACGCGTTAGACTATTAGTTACTTTAGAAAGCAACTTTTTTGAGTAACGCGTTACCGGCAACACTGTGCACAACACACTTAAAGGTATAGTGCACTGACAGAAAGGGATATCCCTGTCCAGCAGCTGATGCAAATTAAATCATAACAATCATAACAATCTAACATTCTACTGCAATCTTTTGACTGGTGGAAAATGGAAAACATTTTGAAAAAAAATGGATATAAATATAATAATAGGGTCAAGGGGAGGGGCATGACTAAGGGTGGGGAAAAAGGGGGATAACTGGATGAGATAAAGACTTTAAAGAGTGAGGGCATTCTGTTTCACGTTACATTAGGAAGCTTTGAGCCGAGGAACATGCCTAATTTAAATCCAATTACTCCTTGCTTGTGTGCTGAATGAGCTGTACCAAGCCCTGAGGACAAGTACACACGCACAAGCACACCCCCACACACACGTGCAGACAAAGCACAAATTCCTTCAGAATGTTATTTGCACTTTGAATTCATAAAGAGGTCCTGTAGGATTGTGTTCCGTTTAGTCAGAAATGCAGCATCAAAAATATTATTTGATTAATGCAAAGTTCACGTTTATGGTTTTTGGAATTGCTGAAATTGATGGAAGAGCGAAATTGGAATCCAGTAAGATGTAGTCAAAAGATAATTTAGCCAATTATTTTCATTTGTGTTCTTAACACTGACATCTTGCTGACTGGCTGACATTTTGTCCACCATTCTCCACTCTCACATTAAATAAACAAATGTATTTCCCTGTGGTGAATAAATAGCAAAGCAAAATTAAAAGTCAAAATGCATGTAGCAAGGTTCATAGTGTCCTAAGTTTTTTTTTTAAAGACTTTATACACGACTAAATGATTTTAATTTCCCTGATATGATTCAGCAAACTGCTACTGTCTTTATTAGAGGGATACATCTGCATGTAAAGTATATCAGTAAAAGAGCAAGTAAAAATGGAGTTGTAAAATTGATTGACAGGCGAGTAAAGTATTCCAGTTCATAAAATGGCCCTCAGATGGAGGAAAGTTGTTCAGGAACAACCCAGGTCACAGTCTCAAGCCTTCAATGAACTGAAAACTGCTGGAGCACCAGTGGCACTGTCTACCAGTGTGAGGTTCTGAATGCTGAAACACAATAACAGAATAAGCCTTTGAAGAACCCAGTTGATCTAAGTGGAACGTTTAAGTCAATGGTTCATAACCTTGTTGGAGGTAATGAACCCCACCAGGTTAATATGCGCATTCAATGAAACTTCTTTATTGAAAAATAAAATCTGACTTTCAATCCCCAAGTTCATGACTCTAAGGTTTACCTTTTTGACATGTATTAAACACAACAAAAAGGAGAGAAGACACTCAGTTGAAAGCTCGCGAGGAGAGAGGAGACAACTGACTGGTACAATTTACTACTGCACTCTCTGAAACAATCCCCTCCTCACCTTCTCTTTTTATTTGGTTTCTACACCCCTAGTTACATAGGTGTTCCGACCCTAATAATGCAAATGCAAAACATAGTTGGAACACAGTGTACTTGCATGTTTATGTGTGTGCATGTGAGTGGAAGATTGCTGAGTACGTGTGGTCAAGTTTGCAATGCAATCATTTCTGAACAGAAAACCAGCGGCCTCAGCAGACTGGCTCTAACCATTCTGCTGCATTAGATGTTCTGGTCCTTGTGCTTCTTGAGTCATCTTCTGTTAAGATAACATATAGCTAGGCTACGTGAATGTGAGTGTGGAGCAGAGCAAAGTATTCTTCCTTCCAGCAAATGTATGATAACTTATATTTACAATTATTCTTACAATGACAAAGCTAAAGAGTTTACTGGTGAACAAAATGAACAGGGAGAGTCGCCTTTGCATCGAATCTGACTCCGTTCACCTTGAATTCAGAAAGCATTGTGTTCTTGTATTCCCCATCTTCATGCAACTTAAGTAAGTGTTCCTTTACTTGTGTTAAATAGCTACTTGTAGTTGTGCTGCAATTGCTCAACTTGGCGTCACAAATCATGCAGTTAGTTACGACACTGCCTACCATCACTCTATATTAATAGAGCACTTTCAAACAAGCACAGCTTTATTTCTTAAGATGGAACCTAGGGGCAGCAGATACAATGAAAACAGCAGGGGCCACAGAATTGAACCCTGTGGAACACCATATGTTGGGTTATACATGTGAACTCGACTCCTGAACGCACCAAATTCCCTGCAGCCAATGATGGCCAAGCAGGACGTATCGTCACGGATCATATGAGTCGGATGTGTGTCTTGACCCCTGGGGTTCGAGCGGACCAAGGTTCAGAGCCACTGGTCTAATTGAACGATTTAAGTCAACTATAGATGTTGCTATATGTTAGTACTGTATTGTGAGATTACATCAGAAGGCAACTGTTTATTCCCTAATTTTTTTTTAATGACTGCCTCTCTATCCTGATGCTCATTCACAATTTCTATCCACAATACCCTGAGGAAGGATGAATAGCTTGGCAAAAAGCGTGCAATAGCAATGGCCTTTAAGAGGAAAGATGGTCCTTACAGAAGGCACCTTTTAAACGCTGGAGGGAAACGTCAGGCTATCCCTAACAAGTCCATAGAGACTGAGAAAGGGTTGGAAGGGTGATAAAGAAGGCGGCAAAAGAAAAGAACATGAGTAGCGGTAAAGAACCTCGCCAGAGGCGAACTAGTACTCTGAAGAAACCAAGCAGAAGAGGATTACAGCAATGTTCTCTCTCTGGGTGCCTTTATGACTTCTTAGCGCCCTCGCAACCACTTTCTGTCTTATTGCTACTCCTGTCTCCCTCCATCACAATCACCTCAAGACTGGATGTGTGTGTTTATTTGTCTCCAAACATGATCTGTGCTTGGAATAGATTGGAGCGCTCTGTGGTAATAACCTGCTAAGCCCAATAACAAGTCAAACAGCTGGACACACGGTGATTAGCAGCTGCGAGAAAAGTCCCAGATGGAGAGAATGCTCCTTTCAGCTAAAACACACAGATACCTACACGCTCACTTTTTCTCTGCAGATATTCCCCATAAACGCCTGACATTTATCCTACTTTTCACTTCCGAAAATTGCTAATCTGGAATATTACATTTTCCTTGATGTAGTAATTCCTCGTCTCTGTGTACCCACAAAGCTATGTGGGAAGTGTGTTCACGACTGCTTTTGCCGTGTTGTTTGAGATTTAATCATCACCGTGGTTGTATGGTGTCATTGGAAAGGCTTTTCCAAAAGGCATTATAGAAAAGAACAAAGAGGAAGTCACGCTTAGACAGACCTTGTTTGATTATATCGAGGGGAAAAAAAAACACAAAACCAATATAGACAGTACAATGTCCACTCAACAGACTTTGGTTCAGTTTCCACTCAGTGTTTTTTCTATCTCTGTATGTGCTCTGTGATTGACTGGCAACCACTTAGCCAAAAATCAGATGGGATAGGCTCCAGCTGTAATTTCCGGACTTGATGAACTCATTCACTCCCAGCCATTTACACAGAAGCAGTCCCATTCGCTCCCGGCTGTTTTACTGGATTTTGACTGATTTTGCAAGGCCCACAGAATATTGTGTTCTATTGCTATAAAATCATATCAAAAGAAAGATTAAAGTCTCTTCTTTCATCAGGAAAAAAAAGTATGTTTCTATCTGTTTCTGTTTTGCAGCAATTAGCATTAGAAGAGAGCTAAGTTTCATCAGTTTTCACAAATCTATTCAAAATTGTAAGTATTTGAGCTTTTTTTCTACCTGGCCCTGGTTGATTTCCTTTGCTCTGCTGCCAACTGCTGAACTGGTAATAGAAATACTTCGAGCCTTCTGTATGCTCTAGCATAAAAAAAAAAACAAAAAAACGTGTAAATACATCTTTGAGACACTTAGAACATTAGCTTAGCTGGGGGTTCTTTGTCAAATTTTTTCTTTGAGGCCATCTGTATCTCCCATCTTCTTTTGGGTCCAATTTCCGCATCTCACGTGACAGTTCATAATGACCAATCATCCGGCAAACTCAGTTTTACAATCCACCATGCCGCAACTCTGAAGAGGATAAACAATGTACTACGATTACTATACATGGATGCAGATCAGACGTCGGAGTTGGCTTAAGTCTGCTTGCTGTGTGCCGCTCGAGTTCCAGTTGTTGAAGTGTCTGTCTGCATTTGCCTCTGTCGTGTTCATAATGTCGATGATGTCTTTATAGAACCTTCCCCCGTCAATATTCGTTTGCAACACTCGCACGTCAGCTTGGATCGCCAACAAATTTATACTTGACTTGACTTTTATGACTCTACCAAAGGAGCATTTGCTTTCATCATGAACGCAGCACGAGCTGGTGAAATATGTCGCAGGCGTCAGCGACTGATTGAGGGGCTCAGTCATTAATTCCGCTCAGACGTCAAGGTGTCTCACAACTTGCTGCAGACCGTTAGTGATTTAGTGGAGAGACTCCATTGGATGGAGACTGTCAACTGGTGAAAAGTGATGCCAATGTGACACAGGACACAACCTGCCTCTGGAACACGTCCGCACACCCTCAAAGCAGATGACTTTTTCATTTGGTATTCAAGGGTTATGATGTGATGTTTTTTTTCAGTGACGTGCTGTATTGTTTTCCTCAGCAGTCAGAATGAGAGGCCCCAGAATTGAACCCTGTGGAACACCATACATTCCTTGATACATGTGAATTCATATTGCACACATTCATTCCACCACTTTCTTTTCTTGCTAAACTTAGTTTGAAGAGATTACAATGATAAAGAAATCATATGATGTACCTTCACAGCAATCACAAGTCGACTACTGAGCACATCACATTCCCTCAGCACAGATAGGCCAAGAGTCAACACAAAATATAACCAGAAATTGGAGAATATTTACTGTTGAGAAGCTAAAATTGGGATGATAGGGACAATTATCAAAACAGTTAATTGCTTATCAAAAATGATTAATCTGATAATCGATTAATTGTTGATGAATTATTGCACCGCTACAAAAAAAATGCTGTTAATTTAGGTCAGATGTGGCATGATCCTTACTGTATATTGGATGGCGGTCTAAAATATTAGTTAATAGGACCGGTGTTAAAAAGAAATTGATTTGGTGAGATCGCACTATTACGGTGTGCAATTCTTGTATCAATTCAATATGCAGACGAATCGATGTTTAAACATCAATTTTTGATTGAAATGTTCAACTAAATGTGTAACTTAGTGTTAGGGCCTGATCAATTTGGCCACAAAATGATATCTCAATTTTTCCCCCCCCCTTTTTCAGTCATTCAGGACGATAATGATTTTAATCGATTTTAATCTAATAAACCCAACAAACATGTATTTAAATGTTTCATTTATATATATTAAACATTCATAACATTAACTTTCATAGTTTGTGCTTAAATGCCACAATGAAGTAGTTGGTAGTTATTGTAAACATGTCTTGTAAACCACCCATTCAGCATTCTGCCACTTCTGCAAAATTACAACTCGCAAAAACTTTTTGGATGTAACAGGACATAAAAACAATATCTTCTAATAATCCAGACAAAACTCAATTTCACAATTTAGCAATTTTTCAACTATTACATTTTTTTAAATGATGATCTGTCAAATTTTGATTTATCGCTCATCCCTACTTAGGGTTATGGTTCTGTTTCTTCTTCGGTACATTAAAAGTTTTAAAGAAAAAAAAGAAAATAGTTTCTTCTTCGGTTGTTGCTTCAGGTCTTTCCGGTGCACTGCTGTTGATATAGCGCCTCCATATTGGTGCAACACTGCAACTCCAGTTAAAATGCATTCCTGCCGATCTCAATCAACCAACACAGCTGGAGTACCGTCTTGAGTGATATCAGTGGTTTAGGCTGGAGGTGGGGAGCAAATTAGGTGGAGGTGGCCGCCTCTGAATTTTGTACACAGGAAAAACCCTGACCAAGGGGAGCATAAATAGTGAAGTCTACTGAAGTCAATACTGCCTACTTCTCATTTTTGTTCTTTTTATATCTTACCGTTATGTTAAAAAAAAAAAAAAATGCACATGTGAATGGAGCTGCTAGTAAAGTGGATGTCAAGGGATGACTGATGATGTATGCAGCACATGTGGTCCTGCAAGCACCAACTCCCACCTTCACCAGCTTTTCCAAGCTGTCCAAGTGTGAATGTGTCTGTCCTGGGGCTACAGTCCAGATGCCTGCTTGTTATGATGACTGGGCTGCTTTCCTCATACGTGTGTGTGTGTGCAGGAAATAGAGATGAAAAAACAAGGGACAATGAGATATGGATTGAGGAAGTAAATCTCCTCGTGCTCTGCTGCACATGGCCACCATCATCACTCTTCCCCAGGAATGACTTAACTTCATGTGCTTGATTTTAAGTTGAGGGCGGAATCCAAGGTGAAAGATGGCTGTGCTGTCAAATATGGGGGAACGAAACTGCCAAAATTCAAAATAAATAAATGACTAAATAAATAAATAAATGCCTAAAAGTGTGGATATAAAAAAAAATATCATTTGAAAATTATATCCCAAAAAATACATATAAATGAAAAAAAAAAATAAAAAAATAAAAATAATAATATATATATATATATATATATATATATATATATATAAGTAAATACATTCAAATTTAATTTTTGAATCATATTTTTTATATCCGTTTTTATTTTCACTTTTCGTCATTTATTTATTTATCTATCTACTCATTTAGTAGCTCGGTGAACAAGGAAGTTTCGCTGGCTTGCAATGGAGAGCTCCACCAATGGACGACTATCTTTTATCTAAAGTCGGAGTCCAGCCCAAGACATGCTTAGGACCGCCCCCTCATTTGAATAACATTTCGACTTGGCAGTACGGCCCAGAACTGCCCAAATTCAAAATAAATAATTGAACAAACAAATAAATAAATGACAAAAGTGAAAATAAAAATGGATATTAAAAAATAATTAAAAAATTAAATACAATTGTATTCATACATATTTTTTGCTCTTTTTATTTCCATTTATATTTTTTGCATGTAGTTTTCGAATTAGATTTTTTATATCTATTTTTATTTTCACTTTTAGTGTTTTTTTATTTTTATTTTTTTTATTTAGTAATTTGTTTATTTAAAATTTTGGCAGTTTTTGTCCTCCATCGTCAACACAAGTACACTGTGTTCTTTTGATGTTTCTTAGCCTGGCTGGTTTGGCAGAATGCAATGGGGGAGAGTGGGAAGAAGATGTCACCGTGAGAACGTTTAACGGGTGGGAGTTGTGTTAATGTAGGTTAAGTTTGTCCGCTCTCATGTGAAGCCAAAAATGTCTGCTAGCATTTAACACACGCATCATGCTATAACCAATATGATCTCAGGAAGAATTTGAGGAAATCTGCCTAAGAATAGGCGGGGTATAAACATACTTGGATAAATAGTGCATCAGCCGAACTCCCATTCCTCTCAATCTTCTTGTCCTCGTGGAGTTTCAATCGAGTTGTGACACAGACACTCTCCAGCGTGACCTTTAGATTGCAGGATGCTCCATGTGGTCTGGGCCCGCACGGAGACAACATAATGCTGACATGCATTTAAAAAAAAACAAAAAAAAAAACAAGAGTCAAGACAAAGAGGCAAAGGTTGCACTTTGCATGGAACTCCTCATCTTGTCTCCTTAGCAACAGTCACACCGTCATGAACACATTCCGTCACACTTTTTTTTTTTTCCCCCCGTGTGTCGAAATGTCGGAGAAAATGTTTACAGCCGTCGTCAATAGCACCCAGTGTGAATCTGTAATGCACCCTGTTCCTCAGGCTCGCCACCATCCGTAAACAGAATGAAATAGTGAAGCATAAATATTTCTTTTTTTTTAATGGCCACTGAATGTAATTCCCCCTCCTACTTGGACTGATAATAGAAATACTTTGACACTGCTGTGACAGCTTTCAAACAGGCAGTTGAACTTACGGATTGATTCCTGGCCTTAAAGGTGCAGTTGCCTTAGGGCAACGTGGTGGTGGACTTTAGAATCATTGCGTGACAACTCAAAACCCAAATATGAAACTTGGTGTACTGGTTGACAGCGATGGCACATTTGTACATTTCAAATTTGAGGTCAATCGGAGCAGGGGTTTGGAAGCTACACCCCGATGAATTTTGACATTTTTGACAAAAAAGGGGCGTGGCCAACTTCCTTTAAATCCTTATCTCAGGAACTACTGGGTCAGTTTTAAGGAAACAGGTATTGTTGGAAGCAGAATTCGACAAGGATTCCAAAGTTTACCTATTTTAATAACCTGCCCTTTTGACCTATAATTTGACCTTGGAATTGACCTTGTGGGTTACTTGACCTTAACATAATTTTTCATGAAATATAATCGCTCACGTTAAATGTTTCAGAGTTTTTTTTTTCAGCAGCAATAAGGAGTCACTGAACATCATGACGCTTTTTGCCAAAAATGTCAGAATTCGGCAGGCCGTAGCTCCCAAACCGCTGCCCTGATTGGCCTCAAATTTTTGACCTAGCAATGTGCCATCACTATCAACAACTACACCAAGGTTCATTAAACAAAATCTGCTTGGTTAAAATGTTCAGATTTTTTTCGAGGAGTCATTTTGGTAAACCCCATATTCATCCCCATACAAAGGCTGGAAGGAACTAATTGGGGTGCTAGAGTAGCACCCCAATTAGCGTATATTGCAACCCAGCCTAGCCGAAATTCAATTTGAAATTGAATACTGGTAGAACAAAAATGTCATAGCTAAAAAATATATATATTTTGTTGTGTATGGACAATTGTTTACATATATATATATGTATTATTTATTTATTTTATTTTGGAATAAAGTTTCTTAATTGTCTTAATTAAAAAATATATGGTTCATTATATTTGACATTGGCGACTTAACACAAGGTAAGCAGAAATGCATTTAATTTTGGGTGTGTTAGCTTGCTTGTATATTTTTTTATGTGATCAGTGTAATAACAATGTAATAATAATGTAATAAATGTTCTTGCAAGTTCTCTCCTCGTCGCAATTATCTGCAGCTTTTCCACTCTGGTAATTAGTGAACATTTTGTTTTCTTGAATTCATCATGACTAAGAGACTTTCTGTAACTTTTCGGTGTGCTGCAATGTCATTCTCTGGCATTCAACGATACTTGCATGTTCATCTGCATATGCTTTTTTTTTGGGGGGGGGGGGTGGGGGGGGGGGGGCTGCAATTTGTACCACTGAATTCCAAGTTGTAGGCTTCCATTGTACATTTGCATTTATATGTTCAGATAGTGGATGGATGAAAGTTTATATGGTCTCATATCACTCTAAATCATATTTCATGAAAGAACATTTTTGCCCCCCCCCCCCCCCCTCCTCTGCACTCCCATTTGGCAGGTCCTGATCCTTTTAGACGACAATGCGGACGGTTTCCTCCGCCAGCGTCTGCCTGCGCTCTCCTCCATGTCTCAGCAGGGCGGAGTGGCCACCGCCTACGTGTGCCAGGACTTCACCTGCTCACTGCCCGTCACCGACCCCGAGGAACTGCGCCGGCTGCTTCTGGTCGGCCCTGAGAAGACTAAAGCTGAATGAGCACTTGAAACACTTGAGGACTTTTACCGAATGAGCTTTCAACACTCGACTTACAGTATTTGCAAATCTGTTCAATTCAAATACTGTGTCTGCTACGGTCGTAACCTCAGCAGCTATATAGAGCCGATTAGGTATACAAAAGTCCCTGTAAGGAAACACACTCATCTGCAGTGGCAGCTTATTCTAAATATGAAGCGCTTGTAGCCTTTTGTGACTGCTCAGAAGGAAGTCGCACACTTTTAATAGAACTTAACCTCACGTTGAACTTGCTTTTTTTTTGTGTGCAATGGAATGTCTTTTATTCTGCAAGCCTTGTGTTCTCGCTTGCATGTCACATGGATCTGGCAGCAGTTGCCTCCTTGTCGGAAATATGCGTATGTGGGGGTAACGTTGTTTAGTCCGTTCTACGTACGTGCGCTTGACTTAATGTGTCATCACATCAACATCAGCGATATGGATTGTAATGCTACCCGCACTCTTAAACATGTGCTTTCTCTCTCATTGAATTAACAATCTTGAAGTCACCACGTCGACGAATGGAGCTTTACGGTCAGGATTTGCAACATATTTTATGGAAGAAAGTCTTTGGGTGAAGTTGAAGATAAGTTGCAATGGCAGCCATGGAAAGTCATATTGCTGACAGCCGTCTGACTGTCGTTCTTGTATATATATTTCTATATATATATATATATATATATATATATATATATATATATATATATATATATATATATATATATATACATATATATATATATATATATATATATATTTATATGTGGCTCTAATATGCTGTCGCACCAAATACAGCAGTTCATCCCCAAAAATCTTTGTTATTCTGCTAATTTAATGGCTATTTTTATTTACCCCAAACAAGTACCAGCACTTATACGAGCATCGTTTTTTTTTCTTCTTTTTCTTTTTTTTAAAAAGGGAAATCAACCTCCAAAAAATGCTTGACAATAATATGTTCTACATTGCCCCACTAGTCTAAACATGATGTTCTGCTTAATATTGTTTTTATGGAATATGAAAAGCCAAATCCACCCGTTTTTAATCCATCCCAGGGGGCAGCCATTTTGCAACTTGCTGTCAACTGAAAGTAACATCAAAGTTGCTCAGCTAACAGCCAATCACATCTCACCTGTTGTCTGAAGCTGAGCCGTGATTGGTCGTTTCTTGAGCAACTGTGATGTCATTTCCAGTCGACAAGAGGTGACAAAATGGCCGCCCCCTGAGATTGATAAATACAGGTGTATTTTTTCTGCTGAATTAATATTACACAAATGCAATACTAAGCTGAATACCGTGTTTATACTAGTAATGAAATGGGCAACTAACTTAATTATGTTTTAGGGCTTCATCGGTGATTCTGACCAAACATTAATATGAACGTCTAGAAAAACATACAGTATTAACATAATAATAATGGAAAAACAACAATACAATCACTTATTTTACAGTGGCAGTGAATTCAGGATACAGTTTAGTTTTTTAAGATATTACATACAGCAGTTAAAATACAATTTTCACAAGCCATACAACAATCTTGCTATAAGATATACCAGCTTACCAAATAGAAATGAATTTTCATTCAAAATGTCTTCATGATATAAATTATACTATATTTAATAAATGATCTCAGATGAGAAAAGTCCAGCTGCAGGAGAGTGATTGTGTCCCAGTTGTCTGCCGTATTCCTCTTTTGTACTATTTATACTCCTTACACAGAGAAATCCCCTCTCGTTGTGTGGAATGCCAGCAGGCTGAATGAAGGTAATGTAAACTCTGTGTGACTTAGCGTTGTTGGGAGAAGGGCCACATGGGAATGTTCACTTTGTGTGTGTTTCTATGTGAGTGTATGAAAGGAGACAGATGGGCCGCTGATGGTGAGGCGAGGGAGTTTGGCTCCCAAGTTCCTGCTCTGGGATGTGGAAGCGAAGGAGGCAAACAAGATGTTTCAACCTGTCACAGTAGGAATGTCGTATCCCGCCTGAGGAAAGTTGCCACCTCATCGCTTCACTTTGTCGGCCAGTCATGGCGCTAATCCACCCTTCCACTTTTCCCTGGCAACCAAAAAAAGATGTTCTTAAGAAAAGAGGTGGAAGATGCGTTACTTTCTATTTGAGGTATTTTGGCCTATCTTTTACGTAAAGTCACCGTGAGATTACTTTGCATTCCCTCAAACACCAATCCTGAATTTACTTTTGACCTTTTGTGTGTATAAATATATTTTGGGTAACAGGTTTATGATCTGCCAATGATTTTAGCTAGACTTAGGTTTGCCAACTGTCCCGTATTATCCGGGACGGCCCGTGTTTTTTGGGCTAAATGGTTATGTCTCAAACGGGGCCTCAAAAGTCCAATAAAATAATTCTCAATTCTTACACGAAATGCAGCAAACGGCATCTTTGCCATTTTTGGACCACGGCTGCTCCCGTAGGTTGACAAGTGACAAGGAAGTTGCTCGTAGCCAATAAAATGAGTCGCTGGGTGTGACGTTATGTGGAGATCTTGCAAGGAGAGAGAGAGAGAGAGAGAGAGAATGTCCGTGTTCTTCTTTTGTCCCGAATATTAAATTCTGAGTCTTTGAGAGTCCACTGCTGAGCAGCAAGGAGGAAACTGATAGATCCTACCAGGTTTGAAGAAACAATAAACGTCCAGCGTGTACTCCACGTGAATTGCAGTCCTTGCGGCGTCCGTACGGCCTCCGTACGGAAAACGCACCGCGTCCGTTCCGCAGCCAGCGTGAATTGGGCTTAAGTCACCTGACCTGGACCCAATAGAGCATGCATTTTAACTCCTGAAGGGAGAACTCTCCAGAAACAAATGAACTGAAAGAGGCTGCAGTAAAGACCTGGAAAAGCATTTTAAACTAAAGAAATCTTATTGACTTTAATGTCTGTGCTAATACTTGAAAATTGGGTGGTTTCAAACAAATGGTGCTCTGTCACAGGTTGTTTAACATCCATCCATTTTCTTGACCGCTTATTCCTCACAAGGGTCGCGGGGGTGCTGGCGCCTATCTCAGCTTGCTCTGGGCAGTAGGCGGGGGACACCCTGGACTGGTTGCCAGCCAATCGCAGGTTGTTTAACACATCTTGATGTAAATACCATGAAGTGAAGGCTAAAATTCTGGAAACAAACTTGACTTGAAAGTGACACACTTGCTAACTACCTGTAGACAGTATTCACAAACATGTTTCATTGAATGCAAATTGATTTCTCTTGTTCTGGGTCTGACTCCAGTTTATGTTGATAAGATTGTTCATACTCTTACCTTAATTAAAGAAAGAAAATACAAGTACCCTCTTTAAATATATAAATATATATAGCAGTTCATTTGTCTGTTTCACCCTACAAATCCATTGAAGGAAAAATGCCATTATTTCGAACCAATATTTCTGGTGTAGACAACTACATATTACAAGTACTTTACCAGAAAGTACCAATAGAAGCTACATGACTTTCTGACCGCTAAAAGGTGCAAACTAATCAAGTGATCAAATTCAGTTTTCAAAGTGTGAATTTGTGCTGGTGCGTTATGCTCTATCTTTATGATGGCAGGATCAGGGCCATGTTCAACATTGTTGTTTGTTCTTCTCTTTAACAGCTGAATAAGTGATAATGCAGCTTGCTTTCATCTTTTTGTTGCCAGGTCATCCTACTCTGTTGTGCGAGACAATTTGGATTTAAAAAAAAAAAAAGAAAAAAAAAGTTTTGTCTAAGGCATGCTGGTGTGCCTGTTTCCAGATTTGGCTGCTGTGCCTCTCGCCTGTCTGTGTGATAATGAGGCCACAGGGGGGCTGACAACAGTGACACACTAACTTGAAGAAAGGGAGAAGCGTTCAGTGAGTTCAAAAAGATTCCGATGCATCTTACATGCTCAAGAAGATTTCATTTTGCTGTCAGAAAAGGGCTGATTTCCAAAAGTTGCTGCGCTTGGCTTCAAACTTTTTACAATTCATGTTAAAATCAAGTGTTATGAGAATGAATCGGAGGAGTATTATTTTTGAAATCTAAACAGATTCACAATGATATATACTATTTAAAGAAAACAGATTTAAAAGAGCAAATTAGGCTGTTGTTGGAATATCGCTAGGGTTGTATTAAAAAAAAAGGTCACCAAACGTATAGAAAATGAAGTCGAAGTCAATTTTTCAGCTACTTCAGTGCCCTGTTTTCTCCCCTTCGGTGTTGCCAGGTCTGGATAAACATGACAGACGTAGCAAGACAACAGAATTGGATCATGGCTCAAGCTGTTACCGCAACAAGCGCATCACAAAAGCAGTCATGAGCAGCCGAGTGCATCCAGTCAGATGACTCCGGGCTAGCTGACCAGTCAGTGTGAGGGCAGGTGGAGATGGAGTTATCGACATTGTCTAGATTGCGAGGTGGGCAAAAATACGTGAACAAAATGGGTCAGTGAAGTTGCAAAAGAGACATTGGGTTATTAAACAGGGTTTCCTTTTTACTTTGGTGTGTTTGGTTTCCTATTTGTGAACATTAAATAAGATAGCAGGTTACATAATGCGAGGTCCAACATTAACAGCGGCCCACATATGTTTATAACTGTTTTAAAATCACAATATATATATTGGGGAGTGGAGAGTGTGGATTTTTTATTTTTTTTTTGTAGTGGAAGTCAACCTTAAACATTTCTTGACAATAATATGTTATATGTGACCTCACTAGTCTCACACTCTGATTAATACAATTTTACAATATGAGTTATGAAGCAAAATCCAGCCGTTTTTATCAATCTCTCGGGGCGGCCATCTTGCCACTTGCTGTCGACTGAAGATGACATCACAGTTGCTCAGGCAACAACCAATCAGAGCGCACCTGTTTTCTGAAGTCGAGGTATGATTGGTTGTTACCTGAGACCTGAGCAACTGTGACGTCATCTCCAGTCGACAGCAAGTGGCAAAATGGCCGCCCCCAGAGATGGATAAAAATGGCTGGATTTTGTTTCATAACTCATATTCCACTAACACAGTACCGTATTTAGACTAGTGGGGCTGCATAGACTATATTATTGTAATAAAAATAAAATAAAAAAATTGGGCTGACTTCCCCTTGAAAGAACAGTTCACAGTAACTGGTTAGCTACAACTCGGTTCACATGCCCTCATTATACATTCATTGTGCAGGAGGCCGAGGAGTATTCATATGTATGATAAGAAGATGAGATGAAATAAGGCAAAAAGGGCAGATGACACCAACAACAGGGAGCCATCAGGTCAGTAATTCAAAGTGAGGAAAAATATGAGATGGGTTTCCATAGAAAACATTATATTGATTTCTGTCTTATTTTTATGCGTAATTTTACTGCCTTGGAATATTAGTTTTGCTGTATTGTCGTGTGGAATGATAACAGTTTGTAGTTGGGCGACTTTTTCATCATGCTACCTTGCACCAGAATGTAGCTTGCTGGATATAAATCAGGGATTCTGCAGGTCAATTAAAAACATTAAAAGTCGTTAAATGGATTTGGCTAATGTTAAAGCAATAGCATTAAAACACATTCAATACAATTGATGTAGAAACATTGTTGTTCATGCTTTATCTTACACACAAAGTTGTGCAGAGGAGTCACTATAGCACAATTTATCAATGATAAATGTGATAAAATATGTATTTGTGGGGACTGGTGACTCGTTGACAAGGTGCTTCATGTTCCAAATACAAATTGATGTGGCTCAATGTGAAAGGAAAATTGTACTATTCCTTTAACCAATGTCCAACATGAAACACTAACGCCACCTAGTAGCAGAAGTACTTCAAGTACCTCAACACAAATCTATGAATCAATCAATCATCTATGAAATTGACCTCATACTTTCTAATCAGATAAAAGAAGCACATTGATCTTGTTGCTTCGTTTGCAAAATGCAGTATAGTTCAGTCCACAAAGTACTGCATGTAGGAAAAATCTGAGAACAAATCAGAATTTTATCATTTTGCCAGAGTGAACCCTCCACCCCTATCTCTTCCCTTCTGCAGATTTATCATGCGTTGCCAGGCCCCAGTTTGTGTAGTGGCATGTAAGGTAAGTAGAGCGATAGAGGCTGAGGGGGAACGCGCAAACTAGTTCATCATGGTAGCCTAGTTAGGCCAAAGCACGGAGAAAGGTATGCTCATGAAATCCCTTCTGACCAAACCTCACCATTTCTCCACTTTCTTTTCCACTTGTAGTTTTGCGAGAGATGCGAAACTTGCATATGTCGCCACCTGAGATGAGAACGTACGCCATTTTTTTTTAGGTAATTTTCTAATACAAAAGTCATGTCCCACCTTCTGAACGGCAAACTACAAACAGTGTGATGTGATGTGATGATTGTGGTGCAAGTTAGCCATCCCCATAATTGCCACTGAGTTAAAAGTTCAAATGTAGTACCAACAAGTGCATTTCAATAAATTAGAATATTGTCATAAATGTAATTTATTCAAACCTCTATAAGACGAGTTTCACTTGAAATAAATGAACTTTTCTTCCATATTCTAATTTATTCAGCTACACCTTAAATTTATGCGTTTCTACTAAGTTATCCATATTCATTACTGTGCTTGCTTAAATTTAATAAATCCTTTCTATGATACTAAACATTACAAAATGATGCAGTACGTGTGACTTGGACTCTTTCCTCCATTGCCTCAACATAGAATCACTGACATGTTTTAATGACATCCCATTGGCAGATCAAGTACGTGACCCGTGTCAGGTGTGAACCTTTGGCTCGCTTATTCAATATACTTTCCATTTTTCTGCTTACACTGCCATGAAGCAGATCTGAACTGGGCCATATGAGACAGAAAAAACTTGGAATTGGGTCACTTAAACTATGTACAGTATAATAAATCCAGCCCTACTTTTACAGCAATAACTTTACATTTTTCATTGGAGTTTAAAACTCTTTTACTACCACAAAAAAACTTTAATACGACAAAGGCTTTGATCATTTACATCATCCTTGAAAACGTTCTATTTCCTCAGATTTTGTCACGTTTCATTGTAATGTCATTCACCGGCAGCCCATTGAAAATCGAATGCTGCCATCTGCTGGTCATAGTTAATGAGTGTTTTTGATTCCACAACCCATTGACCAGGCAGCGGTGCACTTAGACATTGCACTACCCATTGATTTAAAAAAAAAGAAAAAAAAAAAAGTAGTTGACGTCATTTAACGTTGGCGGCCTACATCGTGATTTTACTAATTGTTATTAAACATTTTTGGCGGTCAAAGAGTTAAAGGTTAAATGACGGCTGTTATGACATGTCATTTGATCAGACGCTTGTATCAAAAATTATTTCATAGTATTATGTCTTTAAAACATTTTAGTTGTAGTACATTTTACTAAATAGATGCCTAATTGAAACAATTAACCGTTTTGAGTTGGCGAACTGACTGCCATTATGTTGCCTTTTCACTCCTAATTCTGCTGACATGCTCATACCTATTTTCATATATTCATATTCGATTGAGAAATATGAGGACAAAGGGCGAGTAGATGAGGCAATTGTGGTTAGACCAGGAATGAAGGCAATAAACCATCAGCTCTAATTGTATCGTAATTTGCAATCATTGGGCACTTAAACCTGATGATTAACATAGTTTAGCTGCTAGATCAAAATTTGTATCCCAAATTTGATTAAATCACCCGGAAAATTGATTAATTGTGTAAGAAAAACCCCCCAACAAAGTCCACCTACAACTCTTTCCTCCTCCACATTTCAAGATAATACATGTGGGTTTTGCATAAACGATCATAAACGATCAATTTTCTTTGAGAAAAATGACTAAATATTACTTAACCACAGCAATAATTTTCCTTCCCGTTTGTTGCAATCAGTAACGACTCATATGGTGCTAGATTTATTTGTATTTTTTTTAAATGGCTGTTCACATTGGGCGACTTCAAAATCATGAAAAATCCCAATTTGTATGACTTATCGCCTTTACATGTCGTAATATGCTGTAGTCTACCACTAAGCTAATGCATTAGCAGAGTTATAATTACAGTAAATATCTCCATTAAAAACACAATACAATAACACCATAAGTACAAAACTCACTTGATATTGTAAGTACAGTGATAACTGGATGTGCCTTTATGTGCTGCGCGACGATGTATTCTCATGAGTCACGACGCTGTACGAACTAGTTTATTGTATGCTAACTTGGCCTGTAAATGTGAGAACAACAGTGAATACTTCTGTAGTATTTAGTTAGTTTAGTTCTCAGATAAATCAGCAGAAAAGGAATTTACCTTGATGACTTAAGTATGTATTTATGTCTGTCTGTCTATTTAACTAGCTAGCTAGCTGTCTAGCTACCTATCAAGCTAGCTGTATAATTAGCTAGCACTGGGTCTCGCTAGCGAGCTAGATGCATGATTTCCTGTCTATCTATCAAATAGTACTAAAAGTCGTAAAGAGGTGACATTTTATCATTTTGACACAAATGATCCTCTCTAGATTTAGGAATTCCAAAGCCTTTCGACATTCCCATACTTCTAAGCGATAAATGTTGAATATATGAATATGAACCTATTTCTTACTTATGGTTTGACCGTCATGCAGTGGTAACAAGAGATCGCCTTTGTGATTTAGGACTTAAAGACAGTTTTCAAATCAACAATTAGATCATTTTGTTTGGGACAATAATATGGAAATACCAGGTGTTTCTAACTAGCAGACTGTAATATGACAGCGTGACCATCTTGCGGATCTCATCACCTGGTTTAGGGCCAAACATTATTAGTCGGATAAGGTAAGCTATCGTTCCATGTGTGGCCAATTATGTAATACGGTCTATTAACCCGCACGAAAATCCCACCAGCTCACATCTGCAAACTTCTTCACAAGCTCCTGGCGTCTTGAGACAAAGATTGATGAAATGAAAGTGGAATTCCTTTTTGATGAGACATCTAAACTCTATAAACAGTGGTGTGACCACAAAGAACGTGGATAAGAGCTGGGGATCATTTTTCTTCTGGATGCTTTGCAGCCGGGAGGGAACACTTTACGTGGCTTCTCGCTATTGTTGTCATAACTACCTTCAGACTGTTGAAAAAAGATGAATTACCAACCAAATTGTAACGGCACAGACACACACTTGAACGTCCGTTTGTGACGTCTTTGTATTATCTTGATGTGCTGGAGGTTACCCTAGCTGGCTTGGGACGCCACTCACAGTACATAGACAAACATAGTCAAATAATGTGCACTCATATTCACAACCGAAGGAAAATTTACTCAAATTAAACTAATATGCATGAAAGAATGTAGTGGGGAACATTTTTAAACACGGCTATTACAAAAGGAAGTATGAAAATAGAAAGATTATTTTCCTTAAAAAAAAATAAAGTGGAATGTTTCTGTATTGTTCTCAAAAAGAATCTCTGGTAAGCAATACGTACTTGATTACAATACAGTTTAAGTTTGACGATGCACAGTAATTGACAAAAGTGAAATTCAGCAGTTTGGTGATATGAATTGGTGCTAGCTTTCCAGGTGAAATAGAATTCATGTGGTCTCTATCTATCTGTCGGTCTGTCAGCCCGTCCGTCCATCCAAAGTTTGTCTGTCTATCTGTCTATCTATCTACCTGTCTATCTGTCTGTCTGTCTGTCTGTCTATCCTATCTATCTATCTATCTATCTATCTATCTATCTATCTATCTATCTATCTATCTATCTATCTATCTATCTATCTATCTATCTATCTATCTATCTATCTATCTATCTATCTATCTATCTATCTATCTATCTATCTATCTATCTATCTATCTATCTATCTATCTATCTATCTATCTGTCTGTCTGTCTGTCTGTCTAAATACCCCATCCATCCATCCATCCATCCAGCAAATTGCATTACAATTATTATGATAGTTGGATTACATTACTAACTACATTTTTAATAGGCAACTAGACACTCAGAATACATTTTAACAGTAACCCAAATCATAGCATGATATGACCATATAAAGATAGATTATTTATTGTTACTGTCTTTTAATTTTGCTTGACTTTTTTTTTTTTTTTTTATCAAAATGCATCAAATTGATGCACTGAACTATTAAATACTGCACATTTTCTTCCAAGCAAACATGCCCCTGTACCCTTTAGAGCAGTTGTATACTTCTTACCTTTTTCATCCCGGATGCATTTTCATGCTTGATTCTTTCTTTGTTTATTTATTTATTACAAAACAAGTCGCAGACATGTTATTAACCCCTATGAATTTTTTTTTTTTTTTTTTAATTATGTGTAAGTTAGGAGGGTCACACATCTCCCTATATTTTAAACATTGACACGTGTTAATAGTAAAATAATAATAATAATAATGCAAATCTTATTTGAATGTGAATGTCATTTTCTGTGTACATTTGTGGTAGAATAATAGCAGTGTGTTTTAAAATGCATTATGGACATTGAATAGATTAATCTTGATTTTTTTTAAATGGCAAAATAACCTGATGAAGCAAATAATATGGAGTTAATAATTTTGCTGCTCAGGGAAGTAACGTTTTATGCCTTTAGCTGAGGTCCCACGTTAGGTCATACAAAATGGCGGATTGAATCCTAAAATGTCATGAGACTGCAAAGAGATACGCCCAAACAATGCAAATTCTGAATTATAACCTCAGAAGCCAAGGTAAAAAAATTTTTTTGCTCCCAGAAATAATAATAATAATAATAATAATAATAATAATAAAAAGGTAATCAGAGATGGCCATTCAGAGTTGAAGAGGCGATCTTTCAATCCCAGCTTCTACAGTTGCCACAATTTATGATGCAAATGAGGCGGCCTCATTGATGTTGAACTGCGGTGAAGCTGACCAGACAGGAATGTCATCTGGACACAGATCAGACAGAAGGCACCAGTGGAACAGATGCTGAACATTTCCATGAGCCACTAAAAATTCAGTCTTTTATGTAAGGCACACATCACAAATTTTTCACCACTTGATTCATTTGAGACAGCCATATTGGAAATACTGAATGACATGATGTGTGAGAACATCATAGGAAGATAACCAGACTGCTTGTCAGGCCCAATTGGCAGGTAGCAGCTGTAGATCACTCTTGAGGTCAGAGGTCAGAAGTAGAAACAGACACATACGCACAAACCATCTTATTACCGCTGCCCCAGTTATAAATGAACCCACCCAAAAAGGGATTCCTTTTGGATTGAAGTCTTGGACAGAAGTGACAGTTGACATTGATGGAAATAATAATAATAATAAACACAAATCTACATGTAGCTGGGCCGCATTCATCCGAGCTTCACCCCTGGGGGAGCTTCTCATCCTGAGTTGACTTCGAAGGATCCCCTGTGGGAGCGCTGGAACCCAAACCCGAAGAGTTGGGAGCACGCTCAGAGAAAGAAAGATGAAAGAAGGAAACGAGCAAAGGGGAAATTGCTGCAGGCCTTTTTCTTTCTCAAGCTCACTCTTTCGATGTTCTGAACTGATGTAGTCGCTGTTAGCATGTGCTAAAAAGAAACTTTTAATTGGGCTTAGACAGTGAATCGAAATGTAAACATTGTCTTTTTTCTGTCTGTTTTTCCCTCTTAATTTGGATTTGTATTCAGGTTATGTAAATTACTCTTATGACATCCCTCAGTGTTTGTTCTTTCTCATCTTCATTTGCTATTCATCCATCCATTTTGTACTAGTTTGCGAGTGGTTCAAACTCAACTATTTGAGCTCTGAAAGGGAGTTTTGTGTTTGTTAATTACACCTGGATATTACTGGTTGTGAATATATGTATATGTGTGTATATATATATATATATATATATATATATATATATATATATATATATATATATATATATATATATATATATATATATTAGGGGTCTCACACGATTAAAATTATTATTATTATTATTATTATTATAATACATCAGTAGTTAACGCACGATTAATCGCATATTTTACATCTGCCCTAAATGTACAATAAAATGTTTTCATACTCTCGTTAACATAAAGGTGTGTGTGAAGGGGGGTGGGGGCGGGGGTTAAAAATATGGCTGCATCTTCTAGTCATTGATGCAGTAATTTCATAGTAATTCATAAAATTGAGTTAAAATTAAAAAGATGTGCTGTACTGTAAAAACAAGTTTGATATTGATTTGTGTTGGTAATTTTTTTATGCCACTAGATGGCATAATTGCATTTATAAGGCATTGTGACAGCTCAGTGCATTTTTCTAATCTTTAACATGAAGTAACTTGTGAAATTCTGCACATTTTTAAAATTGTAAAATCCAACTTGATCCCAATCTCCACAAATATATGCATTGTTATAAAATGTATTACTGCTAAATTTTGACGTGGAAGTGCTTCTGCATTGTGACTGGAATTCCCCCAAACAGGCTTTCCAAGTAAGGGGCGGTCATTAATTGCGCGTTAAAAAAAATTAGTGGCGTTAAAGGAACTTTAAATTAACTCAAAATTAACGAACTAATTTTGCTAATCAGCAAGCTCTGGCGAAGCCTGATGAAGATCCTCACCTGCGTTGGAAACGGAAGACATGGGAAACGGGCTGGCATATCATACAATGGTCATTTTTGTTTATTATGCCCCCCACTGGCCAGGTATGGATATTGCCACTTACAAGTGTGCAGTCCTTGCAAGGGTTAAAATATGATTCAGCTAGCGAACGTCACATGACATATAGGGGAGAGTGAGGTATTGTGAGACACTGGGTAATGTGAGACACCACCTGTATCTAAAAAATAGAGCACATCTGTGGTCATGTGACCAATTTGGTATCAAGCCCCTCCCATTTCAGCTTGGCCATGAAGAAGATGACTTGATTGTGCTGAGGTAAGCATGTGTTTTAGACAAAAATATATTTTTGGGATGTAAAAGTACTTTTTTTTGCTTTGAACTTAATCAACTGTTGCACTAAAGCTATTTGACTCAAGTGGAAAAACGTATATCCCACATATTGTTGAACTATCAACTTGTAAAATGATGTGACAGTGCTAGCTAAAGATTAGTCTGTGTTGTCAAGAGAGGTTGTTCTTTATAAAATGGTGGTGGTGGGTTTAAGTGAGACAAATGCCATGGGGCAAAGTAAGACGGTGTCTCATTTTTCCCCTTTTCATACATGATTTCACTTTTCATTCATGTTTTGTTTTTCATGTCAGAAACAGTTTTTAAAAAAGCCATCATGCCAAGGAAATACAACAGGAAGACAACCTGGGGCAATACCTCCCTTGAAGAGATGAATATTGCAGCCACAGAGGTCAAGGAGGGAAATAAGTCTTTAAGAGCTGTTTCAAGGGATCGAAATATTGACAAGTCAAGTCTCCTAAGATTCATAAAGAAAAAGGAGAAAGGGGATGTGAAATCAATAGCTTGGGGTGCAGTGGCTCAGGCAAAGAGAATTTTCACTGATGAGATGGAGGAAGAACTTTCCAAACACCTGAAAGAACTTGCTGAACAGTTCCATGGCCTCTCTCCAGCTAAGTGTCGTCAACTTGCATTTGAATATGCAGAAAAAAACAATGTTGTTATCCCTCCTAATTGGAAGGAGGTGCAGTGTGCAGGTAGGTCAGAGTGTGCAAAAGATCATATGATTTAGTACAATAATTTAACTAAGCTGATCTTCCCAAAGAGGCTAACTCTTTTACTAATGGATTGTCTATAGGTCAAGAATGGTTTCGGAGCTTCCTAGCACGTCGCCATCTTTCTGTCCGAACTCCAGAAGCAACATCCCTTGGAAGGGCCACTGCGTTCAACAAAACAACCGTTGGGGAGTTCTTTGATAACCTGGCAGTAGTCATGGACAGGTAACATAATTATTTTTTAATTGCAAATATTTTATTAAGGCTTTATCTCTGAGATTAAGTTTGAATTCTTATCTATTTCTCTCTTTTCCTCCACTCTTTACAGGCATAAATTTGCCCCACACAAAATTTTTAATGTGGATGAAACAGGTGTCTATACAGTACAAAAGCCTCAGCAGGTAAGCCATACGATAAACACACACAAGACTGATGTGTAGCGTGTAATAATAACCAGCTAGTTACTGAAACAATGCTTAAATTGCAATTTGTAATATGGTTGCCTGAATTGGATAAACTGGATAAAATGAATAAACTGAAACCAGACACTGTAAACCTTTTTTTTCCCAGTAGTAGCCTACAAATTGAAGATGCAACTGATTCTGAATTTTCTATTTGATTCAGGTTGTGACACAAAGAGGGAAAAAGCAAGTTGGCTCTGTCACATCGGCTGAGAGAGGGGAACTGGTGACTCTGGTGTGTGCAGTGAATGCTATTGGGAATGCTACACCTCCCATGTTTGTCTTTCCCAGAGTAAAGTTTAAGGAATGCTTCATGATCAATGCACCTCCTGGAGCCAAGGGTACCTCCACCAGGACAGGATGGATGAATGAAGATACCTGGACTGAGTTCCTTGATCACCTGATAAAGCACACTAACTGCACCCCTGACCAGCCCATGCTGCTAATCATGGATAATCTTAAAGCTCACATCTCACTCAAGGCAGTAGAAATGGCAAAGAGCAATGGTATTGTTCTGCTCACCCTCCCACCTCACACATCCCATCGCATGCAGCCTCTTGATGTGTCCGTGTATGGTCCATTCAAAGCCCAATACAGCCGAGCCCTTGATGGGTGGATGAGATCAAATCCTGGCAAAACGGTAAGCATTTACCAGGTTGCAGGAATTGTGAATCAAGCCTTTATGTCAACTGTGACACAACGCAACATCACCTCTGGGTTTAGGACCACTGGGATTTTCCCATATAATCGTGACATTTTCCCTGATGAAGTTTTTGCACCATCTAAGGTATCAGACCGACCAAACCCTGAGAAGCAGCCTACCACTCCGGATAATATGAATGGTCCACTTCCAGAAGATTATATGGAAGGTCGACATCCTGCTGATGAGCCACTGGAAGATGAACCATCCACTGCAGAGAAGTCACCCCATACTAATTCACCCACTCTGTCGCCAGCTGACAAGGATGTGCGACATATGACCAGCCAACCTGGATATGTATCTCCTCAGGAAATCATTGCACTTCCCAAATGTCCTCCGAGAAAACAAACAACACGGAAGCGTGTGAAGACAGCAATCCTCACGGATACTCCTGAGAAGAAGGCACTTGAAAAAGCTTTTCAAGAAAGACAAAAGAAACTGGAAGGGAAAATACAAAATAGGAAACAGAAAGGAAAACGAAAAAAGAAACCAATCAAGAAGAAAATCATTTATAGCAGCTCTGAGGCGAGTGATGTTCCTGTGCCACTTGAAACATCTGATGATGAAAGATCTGACCCTGAGAGTGGTCAACCAGAAAGCACAGATCTGTCAGTGGGTGACTTTGTCATTGTCAATTTTGCAACCAAACTCAGGAATGTCCGTTACATTGGCATGGTTGAGAAAGTTGACGGTGATGAAATACTCACACAATTTCTCAGAAGAACCCAGGGAAACAGGAAAGTGTGGGAGAGACCCATCTTTGCGATAAAGGAAAATGATGTTGCACATGTTCCTAAAAGCGATGTTGTGAGGAAGCTGCCACAACCTACAAGGCCTGGAGGAACCACACGAAGAGAGCAACTCTTCAGCTTTCCGTGCAACCTTCAGGGTTGGAATGTAGAATAGGTTTTGCAATAGTGTCAGATGTCCTCGTCTGAGTTCTACTCCTGTTTTCTGAGTCACAGGCTGCTCTACTTCTTTCAGTTTGTTCTTTTCCCTGATTTTCAGACCAGAGATAGCTCTAAGGGTCCCGAGTTCTGATCCCAACTGTAAAAATGGTTCTTCCTCTTGTTTGATTGTTAAATAAAACATTTTGAATATTATTGTTACAGTATTTGTTTTTGTTCAGTTACCTTCAAATGTTTAGGGAATAATGGCTTAATTGACCAGTGTCCATGATTTTTAAATTATTCCAACATTAATTCCGGAATCAGTGGTTGTTTAACTAGTTATTAGGATTCTGACTTTTACAACAGGTGTTGTTAGGCTTGATTCAGAGTGAAAAAAGTAAGTGGATCATTTTACCCCAAGCAGGATCAATTTACCCCACTGAAATTTGGGTTTTGTCTTAGTTTACCCCGTAGCTGGGGTAAAATGAGACACTTTACCACTTTTTTTTAAACAATTATATTTTCACTGTCTTTAGTCCTACATGCATTCTGATAATTTCTATTCTTAGTAAACATCCTAAATTAATGGAAAATGTGTTAATTTTATTGATACATCACTTAAACCTGCTTAGATCGGTAGAAATGTAAAAAATGTCTCACATTACCTCACTCTCCTATAGGCATATATATGGGTCCATATAGAAAAACGCCTGATCCAGACCCCTTAACATTTTGAAAAGTTTGTTTCAAAAATAATTATTACTGTTGTTGACCTTTTTAAGCTGCCATTGCACTCTCCCACGCACGTAATCACACGCCACACGAGTAACACAAAGTGCAATGCATTATTTTCTTGTTTGGACGAACCATGCGGGGGCTTAAATACAGTAAATGTCCGCATTTGCATTTTTCAGTTTTTCCGGGTTTTAATAAGACATATAGCGATTTTTTCCCCCCCCCATGGCACCTCTGCTGTATGACGATGTGATTTTGTATTGTTGTGAATTGCATGGCCCTTTATTGGAGGTGGCTGAAACTGTAAGAGGGATGTTGGAGCAGGGAGAGATCGTATAATCAATATAGTAATTACTGCATTTGGACAAACCTCTTCCTGTAGGGGAAGGACTAATGAGCATTCAATATCATGGACAGAGTGAAGTCACACATACAGCGTGTGCGCATCGATGCCTGATCATGAGTGATGATCAGATTCATCTCGTAGACATGAGTTTGTTTCATAAAATGGGCACGTACTTGATGTGGGACACAACGTTCTTTGCCCTCAGGGTCAGCGAGGTTGACGCTGCTCAATATTACTGACATCAACAGTCGATTAGTAAATAAAGTTGTCAGGAATTGATTCACACATTCTAACAAAATTCTCTCTCGCGAGGGAAATGACCTCAAAATAGGTTGAAAAAAAGATTGAAATTCCCTATAGTTGCTACCAGACAATTGCAAGTCACAACTTTTGTCTCAATTCGGTCCTTAAACTCACTTTGACATAGTTCCTTTGTATGAAGAGGCCACAAGATTCCAACAAAGCACTACTTTTGTCCAAATGACACCCCTAAGCTCACTTCAACGTAGTTCCACTGCATGGAGAGACCATAAGATGGCAGTAAAGCACTACTTTTGTCTAAAAGAAGCCCCTAAACTTGTGTGGACGTATGGTTCTTTTGCACGAGGAGGCCACAAGATGGCGGCAAAGCACTACTTTTGTCTAAATAAAGCCCGTAAGCTCGCTTTAACGTCTGCACGGGGAGGCCACAAGATGGCAGCAAAGCACTACTTTTCTCCAAATGACACTCCTAAGCTCACTTCAACGTAGTTCCACTGCATGGAGAGGCCAAAAGATGGCAGCAAAGTACTTTTGTGTAAAAGAAGCCCCTAAGCTTGCGTTGACGTAGTTCTTTTGCAGGAGGACACAAGATGGCAGCAAAACACTACTTTTGTCTAAATAAAGCCCGTAAGCTCGCTTTAACGTCTGCACGGAAAAGCTGCAAGATTCCAGCAAAGCACTACTTTTGTCCAAATGACAGCCCTAAACTCACTTCAATGTAGTTCCACTGCATGGAGAGGCCACAAGATGGCAGTAAAGGACTACTTTTGTCTAAAAGAAGCCCCAAAGCTTGCATTGACGTATATTTCTTTTGCAGGAGGAGCACACAAGATTCCAGCAAAGCACTACTTTTGTCCAAATGACACCCCTAAGCTCACTTCAACGTAGTTCCACTGTCTCACTGTCCAACGTCTCGTTCTTTTGCAGGAGGAGGCCACAAGATGGCAGCAAAGCACTTCTCTTGTCTAAATGATACCCCTAATGCTGCGTTCTCACCAAAACCGAAAAGACGAACTGAAACGCTTCCTTCGTGGGTGTTTCACCACGTAGTTTTTTTGGAACGATTGCCGCTCATTTGTGCTTTCGTGTCCACCGGAGCGGAGGAGGCGTGTCCCTTGGTGAACAAGGAAGTGGAGCACTTTAGCGAGTCAACAAAAAGTGAGCACCGCCACTACTTCCACTTCTTTCCTGGGACTAAATAGCCGTGGCACGATTTTCTCCTTTTTTGAGGTACGTGATAGCACTTTCGCTATCTGCTGTCCGGCATTTGCGCTAAAAATAGCTTTGGCATGGATGATAAACACTACTACTACCTCGGTACAGTTCAATAGCAAGTAAACAGACTTGCCAGCACTTCCTTGCTCACCACTCTGTCCCGGGTGGCCGTGTTGTTGCGCTCGGTGTGACAACAGAGAGGACGTAGCCCGTACGCGAAGCCGATTGGCTACCGCGAGCCAAAATGAAAAAAAAGTTAATTTTTTTTTAACTTTGGTGAATATGCGAGTGTGCGGATTTTCGCAGCTACGAACTTCATTGACTACAATGCAAACGCGCCACTGAACCGCCTCCCCCCGCTTTTGGTGTGAACCCAGCATAAGCTTGCGTTGACGTATATTTCTTTTGCAGGAGGAGGCCACAAGATGGCAGCAAAGCACTACTTTTCTCTAAATGATACCCCTAAGCTCGCTTCAATGTAGTTCCACTGCATGGCGAGACCATAAGATGGCAACAAAGCACTACTTTTGTCTAAATTAAGCCCCCTAGCTCGCTTTAACATAGTTCCGTTGCACAAGGAGACCACAAGATGGCAGCAAAGCACTACTTTTGTCCAAATGACACCCATAAGCTCACCTTGACGTAATTCCTCTGCACGGAGAGGCCATAAGATGAAGCAAAGCACTACTTTTGTTGAAATGATGCCCCAATCTCACTTCGACATAGTTCCTTTGCACCAAGAGGCCTCAAGATGGTGGCAAAGTTTTTGGCCTGAGTGCCAAAAAATAGTAAATAGTTTTTCTGTAAATTGCGGTAAATCTGCAATTACAGTGGATGAAATTTCTAATGGAAAATTGCAAATAAGTGGGATTGGTGTTTCACTGTACAGTAGTCCACATATAGATCATCACTTTCCCACTTCTTGTTCTTTCAGAAATGTCGATGAGCATCAGCTGCCAAGCGTACTGATAAAAGCCTCCTGTCGACCTCCAAGTGACAAGTCTTTTTTTTTTTTTTTTCCCCCACCCTAACTCCTTCCGAATTCACTGACAGTTAAGTTTGTCATAACAGTCAGCTGAGGAAAGTATAAACTTCTTGGCTTGAAGTACTCCAATAGAAAAAAAAAAAAAAAAAGAACATTTATCATCAGCCTCATACAAAAAACAAAACAAAAAAAATCATCACACATTCAGTGTTGGAAAACCAATGCATGATTCCATTCACTGAATAATAGATGTTTAATTGTGCTGCGTTTTATTAATTAATGTAATTTCTGGTGCACTTCACCCACAAACTTGTCTTTATTGCCTTGCTGGCAAGCAGGTAGAAGCAGGGCTGGATCGATACTCTGTTAAGAAACGACACAATTAACTAATCAGTCTGAACAGGCACTATTGGCAGCCACAGTAAAGAGTCCAATTTTCCCTTTCTACCTCTTGTGCTCATTTTATTGTGCCTGCTTGCCGATCTTTTTAGGTCATGTGTGAGAAAATGTGAGGATTCTCAATCTTATTTCCACCCAGCATGCGGAATAACGCCTTGAGTGATTCATAACTACGTGTACAAAAAAGCGCTATGGCTAGCTTCCGCAAAGGAAATATGTCCTCTTCATTGATTGGCTCCTTCTATAAAATCAATCATATTAATATGTTTGAATGAAAATTAAAGAGAGTTGAAACGATATGTGCAGTTGACCTCCTGAGGAAACATCTTCCTCTAGTGGCCACTGGCATACATGCAATGAACTACACTTGCCAAATCTGCACTGTCTTGTTGCAGGCGGACAAAAATCCTACATAAGCTGTTTTAAAAATATTGTTAAGGCAAGCCTATATATTATATTTGTATTATTTATTTTTATATTATAAAAATACAATAAATATCATTTTTACGCTATTTTAAAATAATGTTTATTGTTGTACTCACATATCCCCCTCACGTGTGGCAACTTCTCTTACTTTCCCCAAGTTCCAGTAATAAAGTTCTCCACCAATCACAGCGCGCAACTGATAAAATGCCATCACTCCCTCGCTCCTGATTGGCTGACAGTTGACATATGCTTCCAGCTGTTTAGTCCCTCTCTCCTCCGCTTTACATCTGATTGACAACTTCCTCGGCCAATGAAAACCGACCCCTCGACTAGGCAGCGCGCTGATTGGCTTAGAGGAGGCGCTTGGGCTGCTATTGAGAAGTTCGGATTCCCCCCCTCCCCTCCCATCTTCCCCCCATCCCTCCCTCTCCATCCAGCTGTGTGAGCTTTCCTGATGGACGGAACCGAGAGGACACAGTTCTGGAGGAGGCGAGGGTGAGAGCGGGAGTGTCCGCTCGGCGAAAAAGACGAGAGATGCTCTGTCATGTTTGAAAATTAAAACAAAGAAGAAGAAGAAAAAAGACGGCGGCTCTACTGGACGCGGCAACATCTTGACGGATTTTTAAAACTGTGTTGCGGAATATGCGCTTAAGAAAAACGCCTGTGGATGCAATGAAAAGTGTTGGAGCGTACTTCATTTAGAAGAGGAAAAGCGCGTGGAAACGGACCTATTCATTTGAGTTTTGAGGGGGAATTCAGCTGAAGGAAGAAATTCAAAAGAAGTTGTTAGAACACAAAGAAGGGCTGCACGCTGCAGAACCGGACCCAAACCGGGTTGAAAGTATTCCCTGGTGGATGGTTGTAAAGTGTTACTGGGGAGGTTTGAGCACTGGGGCTCCGTTCAGGGGCCTCTCTGCGCATCGCACTGAGGCTGCTGGCGGACCAAGTGCGCCAGAGAGCCACTTGGGAACTCTGCGGATTCTCCAAACCCACAGAACATCGTTTTTTTTTTTTTAGTTTTTTTTTTTTTTTTTTCTTTCTGAAATTCAAAAGCTGGTGTGGACTTTGCAGCCACCAAACTGATCATGCGATGACTGAACGCGCATTGGAGACATCGACCGAGTCCATATCAGGTAATTTTAAAAAAATTAAATAATTATGATTAGATGCACTGGAATTATGACCTTTATTTTGTATTTTTTTTTAAAAGGCATACAGATATGATCTATCTATCTATCTATCTATCTATCTATCTATCTATCTATCTATCTATCTATCTATCTATCTATCTATCTATCTATCTATCTATCTATCTATCTATCATCCATCCATCTATATATCTCTCTTCCATCCATCCATCCGTCCGTCCGTCCGTCTATCTATCTATCTATCTATCTATCTATCTATCTATCTATCTATCTATCTATCTATCTATCTATCTATCTATCATCCATCTATCTATCATCCATCCATCTATCTTTCTATAATCCATCCATCTATATATCTATCTTTCATCCATCCATCCATCCATCCGTCCGTCCGTCCGTCTATCTATCTATCTATCTATCTATCTATCTATCTATCTATCTATCTATCTATCTATCTATCTATCTATCTATCTATCTATCTATCTATCTATCTATCTATCTATCTATCATCCATCTATCTATCTATCATCCATCCATCTATCTTTCTATAATCCATCCATCTATATATCTATCTTTCATCCATCCATCCATCCATCCATCCATCCGTCCGTCCGTCCGTCCATCTATCTATCTATCTATCTATCTATCTATCTATCTATCTATCTATCTATCTATCTATCTATCTATCTATCTATCTATCTATCTATCTATCTATCTATCTATCTATCTATCTATCTATCTATCTATCTATCTATCTATCTATCTATCTATCTATCTATCTATCTATCCATCCATCCATCCATCCATCCATCCATCCATCCATCCATCCATCCATCCATCCATCCATCCATCCATCCATCCATCCATCCATCCATCCATCCATCCATCCATCCAACCAATTTGATCCAATCACACTTACGCCCATGCACACAGGAGGCGAATGATGGCCGAGGATGGGGGAAATCTCGACTCCGGGGGCTCGGAGGGCTGCTCCTCCCCACCGAGGACTTTCATCCGGCTCAACGACTTATCCGGGGACGGATTGGGCGAGGAGCGGACCGAGGTGATGGTGGAACCGGCTTCCCCGGCCCCGGACGGGACCTCTTCAGCCGGGGATGAAGCGTCAGCCTGCGGCGAGGAAAGCCTGCCTTATCCCACCCTGGCCCCGGTGGTCTTCTTCTACATGAAACAGAGCACCCGTCCTCGGAGCTGGTGTCTCAAGATGGCGTGTAACCCATATCCTTTAAAAAAAAAAAAAAAATCAGTTTGCAGCCATCTTACAGGTAAGAAACCTGTTTGTACTTTGATGCATTTTTTTTTTTTTTTTTTAGTTTAGCCGTCCAGGCTGTGTGACTGACTGGCGATTTGAAGCCATTGCTTGTCCTCAATCTGTCCCTCAAGACTTGTAGTCCGGTGCTTTGACTTCTCCGAGCTGCTGTTTTGCTTCCTATCAATGAAACACAATGACAGCCAGAGAAGAAAATCAATCGGCCTCACATGACAAGGCATCAGAATGGCCGAATACGATACAGTGAGGCACGGGGGGGTTCTAATTAGTTGATTGATACGCATTGGAGTACGAGCCATCTTTTTTCAAGTCAAGTGTGTTATTGATTGATAAGTGTACAGACCTGCGACTTTCTCGCTCTTGCCCGCTTTTGTTCCTCAGAGTTGAGGGTGGCAAATAATTTTGTGAGGATTTTTTTATTTTTTTTATTTTATTTTTTTAAGCTGGATGTGAGGCATGCAAGACGGATGCGTCTTTGCCCTGGGGGTCTCAGTCGGTCCTTTATTATTATTGCTTTCAAGTTTGTTTGTTTTTCTAGGTGTTATGTTCATGTCATTTCGATTCATTTCTTCCACAAAAATCGAACTCTCTTCTTTCTGGTTGATTCTGTCAGTTTTAATTGCAATGCTACATCAGCGGACTGTACCCGTTTCCCTCCGAGGAGTACTTGTGATATGGCTTGTATTGTTTTAGCATCTTTTAGAGCAGGGGTATCCAAACTTTTTCATTTGAGGGCCACATACAGAAAATCAAAAGGACGCAAGGGCCACATAATGTTATGAAGAGAAATTGTGTTTAGTCCTAAAAATTGTACAAATAATTGATTTGTGCTTTTGCATATTTAGAAAAATGCTACAGTATATGAACCAGTCATGAACTCTGCCGTAAAGGATTAAAGGTTGACATCATGAGCATCATGTTTTGTAAACAGACACTTGTTACATCAGTACCTAAACAGACACATAGCAAACCAATTTATTTGTAATATGGCAGTAGGGTTATTATAGTTTGGGAATTTTTCATTTCAGTTAGTTTTTATTAGTTGTCAGGGTGGTTCTGTTAGTTTTTATTAGTTTAGTTCTTTAAAAAAAATGCTTAGTTTTAGTTTCAGTATTAGTAGTAAAAAAAAAAAAAAAAAAGTGTATTACTTGTGTGCAATATTTAAAAAACACCATGGGCGCATCATCTGCAGGTGCTTTTCTATTGGCTGTTACTAGATGACGTCACTTCTGTGTGACATACTTTCAAATGTCATTATTCCAGTTTATATCTAAATAAATCTACTAAAAATCACATCAAAGACTAAAACAAAGGACATTTTTGCTATAATTATAGTTTTAGTTAGTTTTGTAAACATAAAATGTAATTTCAGTTTGTTTTCATTTTTTTTTTAAAACATTTTTGGTTTTATTTTGTTAATGAAATTGTTTTTTGAATTTTATTTTGTTAGTTTTAGTTAACTAAAATAACCTTTAATGGCACCTGTGTTTTTCGACACCCTCCCTTCTTACTTTGACCATCTCCAAACATTTTTGTTTTTGTTCATTTATTTGAACTGAGTCAAATGCCATTTTTAGCATATACCGCGGGCCACTAAAAGATGGACGGCGGGCCGCAAATGGCCCCCGGGCCGTAGTTTAGACACCACTGTTTTAGAACATGATCGTTTCAGTTTGCTGTCTATATTGTAAATGGATTAATAGGCTGCTACCTCGAAATGATGGGTGGATCTCTTGGGGTAAAATGGAGGAAAATAATAATTAAATGTCGCCACATCGTCCTCAAAAGATGCCGGCCCATCGAGCATTTGCCCTGTATGCCAGATGGCCAGTCCGATCGCTGTACGTTTTGAATTATTAATGACATCGTTTTGTGTTTTTCCTGTTTCGTTCCTAACTGTCATCCTCACTTCAATCTTCAGTTCCCCTCAGTCTTTCCTCCCTTACTGCAGCTCATTTCCATTGCTGCAAATGTCAAATCTGTAAGGGTCCTACAAATAGGTATATTCGGAAAAAAACAAAACTCAGGCTTGATTAGTCATTTTTTTGCTCTCCAAGAAATGAGCCGATCCCTCGACAGACTCGCCGCGGGGATCTGTTTTGCCACATGCACATTTTGTTTCCTCCCAATCTGGCTAGATGTGATTGTGAAGAGCTGTTTTCTATATGTGCCGTGATTGGTTGGCGACCAATCTATGGTGTACAGATAATTAGAAATAACCACTGCAGCAGACCATTTGATAGTATGGCCCACTTGATACATTTTTACCAGTGATGTGTGTGTACTTTGTCTCCATGTTTGCCCTTTTGTGTGTATCAGTAGTGATTTCGGAAAAAGGTCACTGGTTCTGTAACGCTGCTCAGATTGATCTGCATGCACTTGTGTGTACACTCGTGCTGCTAACCCAAGCAGCAGATGGATATTTTGCAATATTTTAACCGGTTTCTCTTGATCCATGTCCTCCTCTGCTGCTTCTGCCTCTCCACCCGGCATGTTCCGCTTTCTGCACTCTGCTTTCCACCAATGACTCCTGTAGCTTGTCTCTCTTATTCCCACCATAAATACTCCCACAATATCACCGGTTGCCTGCTCTGCCTCTGTTGTATGCTGTAAACCGAAGTACTATTTCCACCATGCACTGTACTTTGGTTTGTTTTGCTCGTTGTGATACACATTTTGGTTCTGCTTTCCTTCATTAAGGTTGAGTTGTCAATTAGAATAAAGTTGAAAGTGGGAATTAGTGGGCGTACATTTGAGTGGTGATAGAAACTTTAGCCTCTGCCCTACTGTCGTATGGTGTTCCACAGGGTTCAAGTTTGGGGCACCTGCTGTTTTCATTGTAGTTGCTGCCCCATCTTCAGAAAAAATGGTATTATGTTTTTCCACTGCTGTTTTGCGGATGACTGTCACTGGTGTTTGGTTTGGTCCCAGTGGCCCTAGTAACACCCTGCTGACTTGGGCCCCCTGGTCCTTTATCTAAAGCCAACAGTCTCAATCTTGGGGTTTTAACCCTATGAAGCTTGAATTATGAAATATATGAGAGAACATTTAGATTATTTGTAAATAGAGTGTTTATTGCTCTTTTTGAACAAACTTTTTTTTTTTTTATCACCTTCCACATATGACTTTTGATTTGTGTCGTATTTGATACATCCGGTCACAATCAGGGTTATTACAGTTTTGGGATTTTCATTTTAGTTAGTTTTGATTTCGTTTTGAGGTTTTTTATTTATTTTTTTATTTTAGTTAGTTTTAATGAGTTTTGAATTTGGTTCTGTTAGTTTTTTTAAATTAATTTTAGTTATTTAATAAATGCTTATTTTTAGTTTAGTTTTAGTTTCGGTATTAGTTTTAGTTGTTTTTTTTGTGTTTTTTTTTCAAATTAAATGTGTATTACTTGCGCACAGTATTTAAAAAACACCATAGAAGCGATGTCATCTTAAGGTGCTTTTCTATTGGCTGCTGCTAGATGACGTCACGTCTGTGTGACAGACTTTCAAACGTCCTTATTACAGTTAATATCAAAATAAATTTACTTATATAATCACTTTAAAAATCATCACCCAAGGCTCATGCATTAATTTAATTACCAAAAATTAAAACAAAGGATATATTTGCTATAATTATAGTTAGTTTTTGTTTTTTTGTAAACATAAAATGTAGTTTCATTTTTAAAAAAAGCATTTTTGTTTTTATTTTATTTCGTTAACGAAATTGTTTTTTGAATTTTAGTTTTAGTTTTTTCATTTTAGTTAGCTAAATAACCTTGCTCACACTGCTTTAAATTTGTACATTTATAAGTGTCAAATATATAATAAACATCAAAATTAGTACTGCAAGTACTACAAGTATGTTAGGTCGCTGGAACAGCCATCAGCTAGGTGATACTGCCCTCTAATGGATTATCTGCGCAATGCATGTGTCAGATCATATACGTCAGGGTTTTAATGGGGAAAATAATATTATACTCATGAAATAATCAAAATGTATTGTATTTAATATGATACGTTTGGGTTTATAGGTTTAAATTGGACCAGCAAATTGGTGCTGTTGTCAAATTCAGCTTTTTTTTCCACCTTTGACAGCTGGCTCAGGTTACACCTTTCCTTTCTCCGTGGTAACATCTCGGCTGGATTACTGTAATGCACTTTATTTTGGAGTCAGCCATTACTCCCTTAAGAGTCTCCAGTTAACCAAAATGCTGCTGCTCGCCTCTTAACTGGTGGATATCACAAAAAAATCTGACATTTGAACAGGGGTGTGTAGACTTTTTATATCCACTATATTACAAGCCGGTAGTAAACAATAACATATTAATTGATTCTTCACCCTTGCCCCAATATTGTTATGAATTAGGTTGACCTACACATGACTCCAACGTTTGCAATCAGTGATTAGCTTTTTAATAAACACGTAACTTTAATGCTGCATTTAAACCGTCTATAATTGTATGTGCATTTTCTGTAGTTTGGATTTACAGTCACTGTTTCTTTATTGTGTTTATTTATTTATTTTCGGCCTTAGAGTAGTCCACCAATGGCAGTGATGGTATCGCCAAAGAAAGAATTTAAGCACATTTCATTGTTGTGATTCACAAAACCTGCGAGACAACAAAAACAAACATTCACTTTGAGAAAATCGATGCATGCCAAGAAAAAAAGAATAGAAAATACTGGATGTCCTCCAAAGTTGTCCTTTAGTAACTGCCATGCTGAATTTATTGGCTGTTGTAATTGTGTTGCATAGCTATGATGTCATGATATTTACGAGGCAGTTACTGCTGTCCGACCTACACACCCCACGATGGAAACACAAATCAGTACAGTGGAACCTCTTACATTATGAACTGTTATTTATATGAGCGTGTCTATGAAGATAATGGAACGTGTGAGACAACATGAGTGTGTTTTACTTTTGATGTTCAAATTTGACACGTGTGAGTTTCTTAAGGCGAGTTAGCGTTATTGAACCACACTCCCTTCACCTATTAATATTACTTGACTTGAGGAGTATCATTTAGAAAAAAATAGTGCTTTGCCACCATCTTGTGGCAATTCTAAATTTCTTGGGAGGCAATTACTCACGGATTTCTGTCATGTAGCAAATACATAAGGTGCTATACTGTACACTAAGTTACACGCATGAGAAATGTAAATTGTAAGTCACGCATATATTTTAACTTGCATGTACAACATAAAATTAAAATGTCCTTGCCTCCAAAATTCTTATTTGTCCCTGAAAAATTCACTTAAATTCAGAATAGTACAATGACAGTGGCACAGACACTTTGGTTTCTGCGGATCATTAAATAAACATTAAAAGTCATTAAATAGATTTTTGCATTAAAAGGCATTAAATTCGATGTCCAGAGGCATTAAAAATTGAAATGCAATTGATGTAAAAACATTGTTGTACATGATTTAGTTTACATACAATATTGTGTTAAAGAGTCACTTTAATATATTTACCAATAATAAATATGATAAAAATGTATGCATTTGTGAGGACTGGTGACTCATTGCAATTTGCAATGAATTAAATGTCCTGGAGTCCACATGTTGCTTCATGTTCCAAAAACCAATTTCTCTGAATTTGAAAAGAAAAATGCACTCTTCCTTTCACTAATGTTCAACATGAAACACTAATGTCGCCTAGTAGCAGAAAAATACCTCAACACAAATCTATGAATCAATGTTTCACACACACACCCCTTTTAACTGTTTTGGCTGTCTTTTTGAATTCAAATAACTTGACCTAATGAATTATTCTAAAATTACTGTATCAGTGAACTAAAAGATAGCAATTTTTCTTTGTTTTTTTTTTATTTTTTATTATTTTTTCACTTTTATGTTTACTCATTCACTCCCAGCCATTTTCAGAGAAGCAATCCCGTTCGCTCCCGGCTGTTTTACTGGATTTTGACTGATTTTGCAAGGCCCACAGAATATTGTCTTCTATTGCTATGAAAGCATGGAACCTTTCAAAAGAAAGATTAAAGTCTCTTTTTTCATCAGGAAAAAAAAAGTATCTATCTGTTTCCGTTCTGTAGCAATTAGCATTATAAGAGAGCTAAGTTTCATCAGTTTTCACAAATCTATTTAAAATTGTAAGTAATTGAGCTTTTTTTCTAAATGGCCCTGGTTGATCTCCTTTGCTCTGCTGCCACCTTCTGGCCGTTTGTGGAATAACTACCATTTCTGCAACCGGTCTTTGCAGTTGAGAGGCTGCATCAAAGCCTTCTGTATGCTCTAGCATAAAAAAAACAAACAAACAAAAAAAACAACAACGTATAAATACGTCTTTGGGACACTTAAAATATAAAAAAGAACATATTTACACGTTATTTGGAGCAAATTAGTTAATTAACAAGAGTCTGAAAAACTTTAAACAAATTATATTGTGCATCGAGAACAGATATAATGTGCAATTAATCTCAAGTTAACCATTGAAATCATGTGATTAATTACAATTAAAAATTGTAATGAATGACAGCACTAATATGTGTGCAAGTATGTGTGTGCAAACGACATGGGCATTAAAAACTGTATTAAAATGCATTGCGTTAGATTTGCTGTTACCTGTAGAAACCCTGTTACCACCCCAGTCCACACTGCACCACTTAGTGGAGTTTCTCAGTATCAGAATTTGTCTGGTTCTATTCAAAACAGGCATATCCTGAGTCAGCCCCTGGCTTCCGACAGCTTGCGGCCATTTTTAACAGTCTGAAGTAATTAGGACCCCTGGATACTCGTCGAGGTTTTTTACGGTCTAATTGAAGACCCCTCGGGTGTGAGCTCTTGCTTCACTTGCCTGTGCGAAATTCCCTCCGCCGGTTTTGCAAACAATTCCTTCAGAATCTGATAGAGAGACGAAAAGCCTCCCCGCGTGTGTCTGCGCCTGTGAGAGGTTGTGTAAGCAACACACACCCACACACAAAGTTCCACAGGACTCCCGTAGGTGTCTCCTCTGTGGCGGGGAGCTGGATGCTGTGCCAAGATGGAGGAGGAAGAAGAGGAGGAGCGTGGTTAAGGGAGGGCGTCCGGTGCGCTTGATCCTTTTCTCACATTGATAGAAGCAGAGGGATTACGTGGTCAGCGCGGGAGGTCACCGCCGTCAGGCGAAGTTGTAATAGTAAACCGACACAATGTGCACTCAAAGGACAGGAAGGTCTTCCCTGAAGCGTGCTAGCCATCTGTGTTGCAATGTTTGGCTCCCCCGCTGGAGGCTTCTTTCACATTTGTTGCTCATTGCTCTGATGCGTCTGTCAAATAATGGAAGCCGAAGCAAACACTTACTTAATCAGCAGAAAATGTCTCCCGCCCTCCCCGTTGCCAATCCCCCACGCGTCTAACCCACCACCTCCCTCTGCTTGGCTTTTCCTCCCCGAGCGCTCGCTCGCTCGTCTCTTCGGGAGCGTAAAAAGCCGCAGTTTGGCTTGCGAGCGAGCGAGCGGCCCTCGTGCCATCTTTGAAAGCCTTCCGAAAAAAACAGTGGAGGAGTTTGAGAACGGGAGAAAATAACACGAACACAAGTTGCTCGGCGTGTTTGTTTCTAAAGTGGCGGAAAGCAGGCGTCTACCCACCTACCACTTTGCTTTTCTAACTTCTTTTTTTTTACCTTCTGTTCTCTTACTCGCGTTTCTTCTAACTTACATCAGAACCACTTGCACTCTGCAGTCAGTGTTTCTCCTAATGAACCGAATCGAAGTGTTCAAGTGTTGTTATGCGCTCGATACACACATCTGATGAAGTAGAAACTTACGTAACCGCGCAAAGACTTTTAGCAGGCGCGTGGGGGTGGCAGGACCATGTGATGTCGGTGGCGTACATGTATTTTGCATGTGCAGTTCTTGCCGAGAGGGATTTGTGTACTTGAAGAGAGTGTGATGCTTTGCAGCTACAACTGCAGCTTTCCGCTCCTGCGGGAAGACTTGTGGCAAGATTCTGGAAAGTGTTTGCCGCTTCATCCAGAAGTGAAGAACATTTGCAAGGTCACAGTTCACTGATGGAGTTTGTATCCCAAAGCCAGGTCCGGAGTGACTAGTCTGGAGATTTTGGCAAATTCCTCAGATCTGTTTTTAAATCAGCAAATATGGTGCGTCCACAGTGCCTAAATCCAAATATCACCTTCTCCTACAAAATGTACTAAGAAGCCAGACCATTAACTCATCGCTGCTATGTGAAAAACACTTATGTCCATTTTTTTCTTCATTTTTACGTTTTGTGACAAAAAAAAAAAGGTGGACATAAGGTTTAAGTGAATTCAGACTGTTGTATGGTGTTCCACAGGGTTCTGTTTTGGGGCCCCTGCTGTTTTCAATAGGGATATAATGATATCCAAACATCACGATATGATATAATCACGATATGAATCTCATCGATACGATAATCATCACGATATTGTGGCGAGGTTGGCGATATTTAAAACAGGTCACAATATTGAAAAAAAAAGAGCTCATACTAAAAAAAAATGCAATATTGTGCTGTTTAACAGCTTTAAACTTTAAACATAGAAGGGCCAAAACATCCCGAATGAAAATTAAATTGCACTAAAAAACAAAAAGGCACCAGAGGGTGCTAGAACTGCACAAATGGACTTTTTTAACAAATGTGTTGCATTTAAATATCGTGAACATGACGACGACGATATTGTAGCAGTTTTAATATCACAATATTGCCGTTATCGTTACCTCCCTAGTTTTCAATGTAATTATATTGCACCCTCCCTATACACAATAACACAATTGCTTACTAATTTTTGTATCAATAGGCTAGGTACAGTAGTGCACCGGAAGTGGTATGAATATTTGTCAAAATAAGAGCGCTAACAGGAAGTGCAGCGTTAGCTACCTTAACATCTTAACAGTGTTTGATAAATCTGCATAGGTAAAGTGTCTTGGTGTTTTTTTTGTCCTTTTACCACTTTTAACTATTTATGTTCTCATACTACTACAAAGATAGATGATTTTGAAACACATTAAATTTTAAATTAGATTTTTGTACAACAGCTATAAATAAATACCATTGGAAGAAATGGCAAGCTATTTAAATTGATACGCTAATAAGGATAAAATAGCACATCATCATTCAAAGTGGGCCAATCTGAACTTGAGTCCCACTCCAAAGGTCTTGCACACCAAACACATTCAAGAACGCGACACACACGCTAACATTAGCTCGCCCTGTTGCTGTGCCAATTACAATGGATAAATGGCGGCTCCCATGACCTAATGCTGTGCGGCAAGGGACTTCTGGCTACTGCTGTTTTTGCCCATTTTATAAATTGTTTGTGTAGATAGTTACATTGTTGTTTGTATTTCTAATTTAGCTTTTCACCAATGGTCTCATTGTAGGTTGCTACGTATTTTGTACCCTGTGGGCCTTTTTTGTTTTGCTGTGTTTGCGTTGATCCCTCTTTACCTCACTCCTGTTAGCTTTATTAGCAGAATTCCCTCTTATAGCTTAGTGACAAGCTCATTAGGGAATAAACACTAGCTTTGACTTTTATGCTATCAAACGGCTAGTAGGAACAGGAAGTAGTTCCTTTATTACTCTTTCTTCTTTGTTGTATTTTCCCTCAGTTTGAATGCCCTGTGGCACAATGCTGCCTCTCACAGGTCAATCTTGGCTGTGCGACAAACATCTAAATTGGAGATTTGATTGTCTGCAGACATGTAAACACTGCTTTAACTATGGACGCTGCAGTATTACACTCCCTAGTGTCCACTTTGCTGCAGCTGTCCATTTTATTGCTGCCCTCAGTTAAATGGGTAACAACCACATGCCACGAATAAAATCCAGGGGATCCTTGCGCTCCTTGTTTTTTGTGAGCGTGTCTTGTCCTGACTGATATTTAATGGAACGTCATGTTGGCAGCACGATTCTGAAGTCATAGTAGTGCCGAGCAGTCAGTACTCTACAAATACAAACACTGGTAATACTAAACTACATTATGTTTGTAATTTTCGTTGATTTAACACAGTCAAGTACGTGCATTGCTAAATAACAGCAGTAAAAAAAAAAAAAAAAAAAAAAAAACGAGAGAGAGAGAGAGACAATGAAAAACGAGTGCTGAGACAAAGTTCGGACAGCAGCAAGGTGTGAGTAGACGACTCTGTATGAGGTCTGTTCTTAATGAGGAGATTTGTTTAAGCTGTTAAAACTACAAGCAGACTGAGCACAAAGAAAAGACTTCTTTGTGCTCTCGCTCTGTTATACTTTTCTACTTTCGATTGCTATTGTGTGTGTGTGTGTGTGTGTGTGGGTGTGTGTGTTTGAAAACCACAGCCCACTTATGGCTTCTACATTTGCTCTTCTGTATAATGACAGGATTGCTTAAAAGTATTTTTAATGAAGCAAAACAAACAAACAAGCTAACATGCAATGATGCATTATCAGACAGCAGTAGAGAAGCACATCGAGTTTACACCTGCAACTACCATTTCAAAATGGATGCTTGTATATGTAAAATGTTTTGGTCGAGTGTTACCCGACCTCTCACCCAGACTCAGCTGGATAAGCTCCAGTTCACCCGCATCCCTGGCCTGAAGATGACAAGAAAGATGGAGTGATTCACTTTTGCTTTACTTCAGGTCGAGATAAGCTCCAGCTCCCCACGTCCCCGAAGACAACCCAAATAGAAAATGGATGGTGATCTGTCAGGGTGTACCCCGGATTTTGCACAAAGTCAGCTGAGATCGGCCGAAACTCACTCGTTCGGTGATGAGGATAAATCGTACAGGAAATGGATGATTGGATGGATGACCTCAGTCTGTCGACTGAATTTTACATTCAAAAATGGCCGTTTCAATTAAGGATGCAATGCATCACTTGGAGTACTGATGTAACTACTGCTAAATTGAAGGGACTGTAATCTATGAGTCTTGGCAGGGGGTCTCAAATTAACAAGATGAGAATTTGACCTTTGTAACTTAAGGTTAAACCACAAAGTCAACTACAAAGACAGCCAGATGTACTGTCACTGTCTGTTTTTGTGACTGTGGCCCAGGCGGCAGCGGCACCAGCCACTAATACACCATTTTGTTGCTTTGCTGTATTTCTCCTCTGTGACATCTGCGGTGTTCTCACACCCATTTAACTCTGGTGGCCTAGTTAACAAATGAATGCTGCGGCTCCTGTTAAAAACACTGGCGAAGCGAAGACGCAGGAGATATTGTGACATGGAGGGGGAGAGAAGGCTTTTGTTGTCTTCAGGAACAAAAATCACTTCATATACTGTAGTTGTCTTCAGTTTATGACCGTCCTGACAACAGTCATTACGAAAGATACATACCACCGTACTTACTATTTTTCATTTGATTTGACTTTATCAGAGTCAGTATAGATTTATTGTCATCGTAGCTCAAGGTGAAATGAAATTGAATACAGTTCTAATATGTCCAAGAGACATACAAAAACAATGACCAATCAGTAGTGTTGTTCTTGGTCTACGGCTTGCTTTCCAAAACACATCGTCTCATTGCCGTGGAGACAACCTTATGAGTCCTGACAATGTCACGAAGCACAGGAGGAGGGTTAAAGGAGATAAGGAACCTATGGCAGTAAAATCTCTAGGAGATATATGATGGCCTTCACCAAGGCCTAAACTAAATACGATATTTTAAGGTCAGACAGACTGATTTATGTCAGTCAGTCATTCTCTGCTTGGACCTCTCGATGGGCATCAATTAGCCAAATTTGTAGTCTGAAGGCTCTTAATTAGCCATAGGTGTGTAGTTGTGCACGCAAGAGTAAATCGTTGTCTGAAGTCAGCCAGGGTAAGCTCTAGATCAAGCGTACATCATGCACATCCGGTCCTCGGGAGCCCATAGCCAGCCTGTTTTCCATGTTTCTCTCCACCAACACACCTGATTCATGATAAAGATCGTTATCAGACTTTTGCAAAGCTGGCTGATGAGCTGATCATTGGAGTCAGCTGTGTTGGAGGTGGGAGACATGGCAAACAGGCTGGTTAGTGGCTCTTGAGAATTGGACTTGGACTCTAGATCACCCCTATAATCATATCATCATCATCATCATCATCATCATCATTTTCTTCTCCAGATCTTCTCCAAGCTACTATAAGAGACATAAAACATCATTTATCTCCCACAAGAAAACATGTCGCTGTTTTGTTTTTTTGTTTTTGCTTTTGTCAGGGTTCTAGTTTTGAGTGGGTTTTGTTTGAATTTATCCTCATGTTTCTTTAGGTTTCAGCCATGATCTGTGTTTTGTTTTGTTGTCCTTGTGTGCCTCCCTAGTCTTGTTAAGCATCGTCATGCCCACCTGTGTTTGCCTGCTCTTCCTCATGTGTCAACCAATCGGCATCCTCTGCCAATTGTGTCTTGCCCAGCTGTGTCTAATTGTCAATTAGTGTATGTGTATTTAGTTTCTTGTCTGCCCGCTGTCCGCGTCGATTCATTGTGTTTTCTTGTAGTCGTGCTGCCCGTTTTTGCTTAGAGTTTCCCCATGTTTTACATTGCTGTTTTTGTTGGACATATTCGTTGTTAGCCAGATCCTCTTTATTGTTTAATGAAATCTTTTTTGACTGCACCTCTGCCTCCACGCCCTGTTTTCCCTGCACCTGGGTCCTCAACCCACACCATAACAGTCGCCACCTTTTCAACTATCATTTGCACGAGGTCTTATTAGTGCTGCTTCATAAAGTAGTAATTAAGATGTGTGAATCCAAAACAAGACAGCCAACAGGCATCAATTTGGAAAAGCAGGCAGTCATTTTATTGGTTATGTGTTAAAGTTGCTGGAGTACAGATACCATTGACTGTCTGTGGGGTAAAAATATCGATTTCCCGATCTATGATGCCGTTCTCGGTCACGGTGCAGTATCAATACTCGTGCTGGCTGACATCCTTGTGTACTTGCTGAGAAATGCAACTTTTTTTTGTCATATTTCAGTGGCAAGACTGATTAATTGAAACGAAGATAGATGATTAGATGGATGGGTGAACTTTACTCTTGTGTATTTTGTACTTACTGCTTTAGCCTCGTTTCTTTCATGCTGTTCTTTCTTTAATTTGATGTGGGACATCTTCCAGGATTTTCCAGCTTTTTCTCATTAGTCCATTGTAGAAGACTGGTGGCAGCAGAATGAGGAAGAGGAGGAGGAGATGGGTTAGAGTAGCAGAAGGAGAACGGGGGTGGGTGAGTTCTACACTTTCTCTTACACAACCAAATCAACTTGCACCTGAATTTATCTTGAACTTATTCTTATTTTGGCTGCCTCCTTCGTGTACTCTACTCAATCTTTCTCCAATTCTCAGCTTGATACTCTCACCTTTTCCTTAAAGCCTTCCTGTGTTTCCAGACATATTTTTTTTCCCCAATGGCCTCTCTTTCCATAAGACTTAATGGAAGAACTTCTCAATGGACGTCACATCCCTGATCCATACTCGCTGCTCATACTTCAAGCGATAACTACTTCTCACTATTCCAGCATTCTTCCCACCCCAGACAGATTGATACGTTGCTGAGCAACGCGGCAGGGGATGCTATGTCTGGCACAAGTGGACCATTTTGGCGTGGGTGCTAACTTGGGACACAGGTGGTATTTGACAGAGTCCAGACTGACTGCTGGCCTTATCACAGAAGCCAGAACAGACACACGCTCTCATAATCAGGCCTTTTTTGAAGGGTCTTGGAGAGCATCACATCAGTCACCCACTCGAGATTGTTGGCTTTGCACTTAAAGTAGATCCTACTATCACTACTGCCATTTAGGGTCCAAAATTGATGAACTGTGCGCTGGGGTTTTCCGTGTATTTTTGATCAAGTTGCTCAATTCCAGTTCTGCTGATCCACAAATACTGTATATTTCAGTTATTTATAAACAGCATCATTATGCACATTCTCTGATCTTTATTAACTCATTCACTCCCAGCCATTTTCACTGAAGCAACCCCCTTTGCGCCCGGCTCTTTGACTGGATTTTGACTGATTTTGCAAGACCCATACACGATTGTGTTCTATTGCTATAAAAACATGGAACCTACCAAAAGAAAGATTAGAGTAAGGGGGAAAAAAAGTATATTTCTATCGGTTTCCGTTTTGCAGCAATTAGAATTAAAATATAGCTAAGTTTCATCATTATTCACAAATCTGTTTAAAACCGTGGGGGAAAGAGCTTTTTGCAACATGGCCCTGGTTGATTTCTTATACTCTGATGCCACCTGCTGGCCGTTTTTGTAATAACAACCATTGCTTCAAGCATCTCTTCATTTCAGAGACTGCATCAAAGCCTTTTGTATGCTCTAGCATAAAAAACAAACAAACAAAAAAAACAACGTATAAATACGTCTTTGGGAGCAAATGAGTTAATGGGAATTATCATCAGTCTGTTTACTTTATGAGAAAAAAAAAGTTCACCATTTCAGAGGACATGCATATGATGTTTAATGTAAACAAACTGTAGTTTTATAGCAGTCATTAGTTTGCCTATTGGCAAGTAAACTCCGTGTTCCTTAGAATGTTCAATGGAAGTGGAATGGAGTTCAAATCTCTCTCTCATGTAGTAGATTCTGTTAATGCATTTGTACAGCTATGGTTACTGTAAAATGTGTTGCTTTCTTGGTTCATACAAAATGACGGAGTGCTGTTATTGATGGATTAAAGCCCTAACTACCTGCGCTATAAGATGGATGGCAGGCGACACACAATGAGCTCAGTGAAGATTCACACCTGCTATACATCTTTCTTGACAGCTGATACTTTTCCCCTCACTCGCCGTCTCACTTTATTTCCCGCCCTGTATCGTTCATCAGGACACTAATCAGGATTTTGCAGCACAAGAGTCTGGTGAAAGAGTCACTAAAAAAAAAGAATAGGATACAGTATGCCTTATTTTAGATAACGAGGGATAGAGGGATATAAATACTTCAAGGGGGCTGGGAAACTTACGTAAGAGTCATGCCATGTCCATTGGATTCTTCTCCCAGCTGTGTGTGAGATCTTGCGTTTGTCTGGTTGCATGTGTGTGGCCGTTCAGAAGCATCTATTGGTCGTAAGCTTTTCTCCACTGAAAACCAACTTTTTATGTGAATGCCAAAAGTCTGCGTAGCTCGATCAGTCTGGTTCCAGCCCCTTTGTCCCTTTTATAGCTAAGAAACTTTATTTGTTTGTGTCTGCATGTGGGATTGTCACTTGAGGGGAAGTGTCTGGAAAGAAAATTGCCCATATGTGTAAATGTGAATGGTCGATTTATTCCATGCAAAATCACGCAGTGGGTTTAACTAAGCAGGTTTTGATTTTAATGAAAATTGGTGTACTTGTTCATATTGTTGGTACAACACTAAATTTCAGATTTTAGGTCAATTGGAGCAGGGGTTTGGGAATTACAGCCCAACGAATTTTGCCCATCTTTGGCAAAAAGGGGCGTGGCCTCCTTTGACTCCTTATTTCTCAGGAACTACTGCTTCATCAATCTTTACAAAACAGGTATTGTTGGAAAAGGAATTCAACAAGAACTCCAAATCTGCAATCATTTAGAGCAAGGTTCACCAATTCTGGTCCTCGAGGTCCGGAGTCCTGCAGGTTTTAGGTGTTTCCGCCTACCAACACAGATCATTATCAGGCATGCCAATGAGCTGATTATATGAATCAGGTGTGCTCGTGGGCAGAAACATCGAAAACCTGCAGGACTCGTCGAGGACTGGAATTGGTGAAGCCTGATCTAGAGGATTGGTGCATATTTTAGTCACTGTTTGAGCTATAATTCGACCTTGATATTGACCTTGTGTATCACCTCAGAAATCCAATGATAGCTCATGTGCGTGTGGATATTTTGACTTCATATTGCTGCTTAAAAAAAACAAACTGTACATCACAGAAACATGTCAAGATTGACACAGTAGTTTGTGCGATAAAAGGGTACAAAGAAAGGTGGCCACGCCTCCTTTTGCAAAATATGGCCAAATATGGCAGGCTGTAGCTCCCATACCCTTGCTCTGATCGACCTAAAATTTGAGATTTAACGTTGTTCCATCACTATCAACAAGTACACCAAGTTTCATTCAAATCAGGCGTGGTTCAACCCACTGCGCGATGCCATATATCAAGTGTGTTTCTACTTGTCGCATTCTAATAACTTTGCCTAATTCCATTGCCCTTTTACGCCGGTCTGTTTTGCTCAGCTGGTGAAAATGACTTTGCACTCACACTCACACTTACTATCTAGCGCTCTCCTGGCGTTTGGCCCAAATCACTGTGGCATTTACAGTTTCACAGCCATTAGAGCTTAATGTCTCCAGGGTGACGATGGGAGAGCGGATGCTCCCGAATCAGATCACAGCAGTATTACAGCGTTTAGTTCCAACACTGAACCTTGCTTGGGATCTGAGGAACAGCTATACCTGTGCTGTGATTCACTGGGGGAATAGGATCAAGTCGCATGTGCTCGAAGCTTAACTCACTTCAAAGTTATTGCAAGGTCAAGAGAAATGAGTGTGAAGTGAGTGCAAAAAGAACATGTCACTGATGATGACATAACTATGCTTTAGCTTTATTTCCACCAAGCAGTACATTGTTCAAATTAAGAGTACAGTTAAGTCCATTTCCATCATTAAGGTCCAATCCACATTAATGTGCCTTAATGTGATAATCCATTACTTGTCAATAAATAATCCATCAATTTTGACGGCTCTAGTTTTCTAAATTCTATGATTTTATTAGGACTGAATGAGAAATAATAGGCAAAGAAACTTGTTAGAAAAAATTAGGGATAGACCGATCATCGGTGCCGATATTTAGCATTTTGACAAATATAGACATTGGCCATTTTACGACTCTGAAGGCCGATGAAGCTGGTATCTCACGTAGCGGTAAATGCTTACGGACGAAGTAAATTTAGGGTTTTATTCAGGATTTGTCACAAAGACATTTCAAACATATTCTGGCAATTTTTCACCATCTGCGAAGATCTTTTGAAAACTTTTACAAACCCTGACAAAAATTCCAAATTAGCTACATTCGCATGCATTTGTCGCTCAGTGAGATACAGGGAACTTGTCGTTTATGGATTTATTTAAATTTCCACTTTATAAAAAATATGCTGGGAACTCCCTACATTTTTTATTTTTAAAATAAATTAAGAAACTGCAATTTAAAAAAAAATAATTTTAAACAAAGCTATAAATTCTTTATATGTTTATAATGAAAAGGTTTTTTTAATGTTTTTTTTTTTTTTTTTAAATTCTGACGCTAATATTTTGTCTTTTACTGCAAATGAATGAATTGGGTGGGGGGGGGGGGATAAATAAAAAAAAAATAAATTAAGAAATTGTGTTGAAATCTTGGAAAACTATTTACTGTAGAAAACTTTAGGGAACCATTTAGTTGCTTAGTTTTTTTTAATTTAGCTTAATACATACTGATGACCCTGGAAGCTCCTTTAATTTTAGTTATAATTTTTAAACAAATGTTTTCTTTATATGTTTAAAATTAAAAGAAAACATTTCTGTTTTTTTTTGTTTTTTTTCCAATTCCGACGCTAATATTTTCTCTTTTACTGCAAATGTATATTGGCTTGAAATATCGGTTATCTGTCTCTTTGAGTACTAATGATTGGTACTGGCCTTGGGGAAAAAACAAACAAACAAACAAACATTTAATTTAAAAAAAACAAATCTAATTTTTTTTTTTTATAAAATACAAAATGTATTAAGAAATTGTGTTGACATTTTGGAAAACTATTTAGAGTACAAAACATTAGGGAAATATTTACTTTACTTTGTTTTTAATTTAGCTCAATAACTGCTGATGATCATGGAAACTCCCTGTAATTGTTATAATTTTCAAACAAAGCTGTCAATTCTTTATATTTCCATCCATCCATCTGTTTTATTATATTTTTAAAATTCTATATTTATTTATTTATTTTAAGTTTGACACTAGTATTTTCTCTTTTACTACAAATGAATATCGGCTTGAAATATTGGTTTTCGCACATAAAAAAAAAAAAAAAGAGAGAGAGCAATGATGATAAGATGTTGAATTGGTAAGACTGCCGAATGAGCAATTCTGAGCTCTCTCCAAAAAATAAAATAAAATAATAATATTGGTTATCGGTCTTCTTGACTTCTAATAATTGCTAAATCATGAGAAAAAGTAATAACGTTTTCCTTTTGTTAGATTTGTTAGAGTATTTATCGGAGTAAAATAAGAACGCTCCTTAGTGAGGGTGAACCATTCAGACTGGAACGCAATCTGCTTTACATCTTGATTAATATTTTCCCTTAGTAGTCGAGCCACTGTATCATCATCCTTGTTCCCTTCTCCCTTCCAGTGCGTGTGTGCGCACAATTACACGCATACCGGTCTGCATCATTTTATAATCTCTGGCATGGTCATTAGTCGTCCTCAATCAGGAAAGAATCTGTTCCAAAAGCACATCCTCCGTGTGAGCGTGTGTGTTTTGTAGTGATTCCTGATTTATGCAGATGCAGACAGAGAGGGAAGCCCTGTCTGTTCCCTCGAGGAGTGCGCGCTTGGCAACGGACGCATGCAAGTGCGACTTCAAAACTCGTGTGTGTTTGCCTGTATTTATTGAGTTTGTTTATTGGCGGGGGTCTATGCGTTTGCAAAAGGTACTGCGGTCTGTCCTTGTGTTCTTGGCAGTGTGAGGGTGCGTACGCGCTGACTCACAGTGACACATATATCTGAGTGAGCCATGAGACTTGTGGTTTGGGCGACCCCCGTTAACATGTTCAGGATTTCCAATAAGATGCGGCTACAAAATCAGTTCCAGACGTTTCTGTCGCGCTCCCTTTTGTCTTTTCGAGAGACTCCAAGCAATAGAAAGAGTCCGATCGAGAGCCTGTTTTTAATCTGCTTCTAATTTAAAGTATTCCTCGGCTCTTCTCCCCTGGGTCCTAACCCCCTCTGAATTGAGGCTGGTTGTCAAGTATAAGGAAAACACAAATTAATTTCATAAATAAAAGCTCGTGCCTGTGGCTCATTAAGGAGCTCATCTTATTCACATTAATCTCTCTTATAGGTGTTTGTGTGAGTTGGAAAGAAGCTGTTTATCTCTCACAACACTAAAGGTTTGCGTAGCCTTTGCGCGGCGCTAACGGGTAAAAATGGAGCAATCCGGGAGCGCCTAATTCACTAAACAAGCGCAGATGGGGAAATCCGTCACCTAAGTGCGCTGCCAACCAGATTGCGTCCCAGTGCGCCGGCGCTATTTGCGCGTATGTAAATTAGCTAATTTGCATACATTTGGCGCATATTATGCCCACCCAGCGTTGCCAGGTGGGAAATATAGGATTATTGTGCTATAGACTCAAAATTATCGTATTCTGATGGAAATTATCGTACTCCCATCATAACCAAAATACACTGATTCACGACAGTCAAATACATGGTGTTCCAAAATGGTTGACCCCATTCTAAATGCCCATATCTTAGAAACTACTTGATGGATTTTAATGAAACTAAATACACTTTATGTTGAAGGTCACAAGTTTTATTGGTTAAATTTACAAAGAAAAGTACAAATATTTGTTGGTTCTATGACAGATTTTCATAAATGTTCAACACCAAGTGGCAGTTTATATTTTGGAATTACAGCCCAAGTGCTTTTTAGGACGTTCAGAACTTCCTTTCCTGTGTTTTGTGGAAGCTCGGTGTTACACGCAAACACTTGAAACGTTTCTACACAAGCTGTGAAAATTTGAGGTCATTCCAACGAAAATTGTCAAAATTATTGGCCTACGAAATGGGGTCAAACATTTTGGAACACCCTGTATAGTTGTTCTTCTGTAGGCACTCAGGGCTTTAATGTCACTGATCTGTATATATTACTGGATAGCCAATAGGTCGAGACTTCTGAAGCCGCGAGGCTGCCATATTACAACACCAAGAAAGAAACGTTCCTCGGCATATGATCCCATACATTTACAGTACGTTTGAGACAGTACTTAGTCGTAACAGACGACGCTGAAGTTGGCTCCACGGTCGCGCTCCCGTCAAATCATCTTTTCATACCACCTTAAAAACCTGCAATTGCGCTATTTCACCTTCAGCGTCTTTAGAAACAGCATAATTTATGTTGTTTTAAATTTGTTAAATGGAAACAAGAGGACTTCAGACATTTTACAACTTGCCTTTGTCATATGCTGAAGGTTGGATCCCAAAGCGCAGCCACAAATAAGGTTTTAACTATTTATTCACATCGAGAGGCGTAGAACAAACTTGACTAGATGAGAAATAAAGAGAGTTGCACAGAGGGACAGAAAGCAATAATCCGGCAAAACAAACACAATTCTCAGACTGCACCTACAGACAGTGAACCGATCTGATTGGTTGTAGCAAGTAGACTAAAGATTGACATCACATAGACTAAAACTGGATGAAACTAGATGATGGTTATATGATGGTTACATCAGTTCAAAACAGACCCTTGTTATATCAATACAAAACAGACACTTGTCCTCACGGTTGTGAACCCAACTTCACAGGTCATGAACTCAAACTTAACCCTGGCGTGACCCCAGTCATGACAGCCTTAAATACAAATGCTTAATGATGTTTACAGGAGGAAACTTGTTTATTTTCTATTAAATAATTATAACTATAATTCAACAAAAAACGCCTCTGCCAAATCTAATATTGGGGTTCTAAGGAACTAAATAAAATCTAATCAAAGAAAAAAAGGGTGTTCAAAACATGACCTTTTTTTAAAAAAAATACGATTAATTCAGCCAACAGCTCGTTGCTGGAACAACGGAAAAAGCCTTACCTGCGTCTAAGCCCGCAACAGGTTTCAGCCAACCGGCAAAGTGGGCACGGCTTTCCCATTCTTTTCTGTAAGTTTGTGGACAATGCTGCTTATTTCTCTTTCTTGTCTCTCGTCCCTCCTCACTATCTCTTTCATTTTTCTTCTGTTTATCTCTCCTTCTCTGTCTTCAGCTTCGCAAAAAAACTCTGGCAGTTTCAGTTTCTCCGGCAATAATATGAACTGGTCAAATTATTGTACATTTGCCATTTTTTATGATTATTGATCGTACAGAGGGTCAAATTATTGTACAAATACGATAATTATCGAACACCTGGCAACACTGCTGCAGGTGCAGTTGTGGTGCAATATTTTGCACAATTAGCAGACGCAGCACATTCCTAACTCATTTGCTCCCAATAACGTGTAAATACGTTTTTTTTAATGTTCTAAGTGTCTCAAAGACGTATTTATACGTTTTTTTTGTTTTTTTCTTTTTATGCTAGAGCATACAGAAGGCTTTGATGCAGCCTCTCAACTGCAAAGAACAGTTGCAGAAATGGTAGTTATTACACAAACGGCCAGCAGGTGGCAGCAGAGCAAAGGATATCATCCAGGGCCATGTAGAAAAAAAGCTCAATTACTTACAATTTTGAATAGATTTGTGAAAACTGATGAAACTTAGCTCTCTTCTAATGCTAATTACTGCAAAACAGAAACAGATAGAAACATACTTTTTTTCATGATGAAAGAAGAGACTTTAATCTTTCTTTTGAAAGGTTCCATGCTTTTACAGCAATAGAACACAATATTCTGTGGGCCTTGCAAAATCAGTCAAAATCCAGTAAAACAGCCGGGAGCGAGCGGGACTGCTTCTGTGAAAATGGCTGGGAGTGAATGAGTTAATGACTCTAACCCCATATATTTAAAGGGATACTTTACTTATTTAGCCATTTTTGGCAGTAAAACATTCATATTTTGCCTATAATAAATGTGATATTTTCATTATTTTTCATATACAATTAGTACCTTTAAAAACACATTTTGCAACTTGCTGTCGACTGAAAATGACATCACAAGGGCTCAGGTAACCAATCACAGCTCAGCTTGTGAATGTCACATGACCAAACCTAGAAAACAGGTGAGCTGTGATTGGCTACCTGAGCCCTTGTGATGTCATTTTCAGTCGACAGCAAGTTGCAAAATATGTTTTTAAAGGTACTATTTGTAAAATGTAATATTTTAAAAATAATGAAAGTATCAAATTAATTATAGACAAAATATTAACTTTTTATTGCTATAAAGGGCTAAATAAGTGAAGTATCTCTTTAAATATAGTTGTCTTTATGCACCTTTTCAGTAACGTTTGTAAAACGGGAAAAATAAAGTATCAAGTGCATAGTGGTATGAAGTAGATTAGGTGTGACTCATTGAAATCTGGCTGTAAATCATGGATCATGGAGTTGTTCCCAAGACTTGTGAAAGTCATTCAAATCCATTTGAAAATGATTGAAAAATACGTTACTGGATATGCTACACTTTACAGACTACTTGTGTAGGACAGCACCAATAGTTAGTCAGCTTAGTAGTGTTGCCTTCAAGGCGTTCGGAGGCTGTTCTGATTGGCTGATTGCGTTCAGTGGAATAACCAGTCGGTTATTTCTCTTGATCGCTTTTCCAGCTTGATGATTACCAGGATCATGTTCCGAGCTTGTCTGCATTTACAAAGCTAATGATATCACCAGCTTCAGTGCATGTACACAACTGGTGTCTGTGAGCTCGCGTTTGTGTGTTTGCATTATTGAGGGCCTGAGCCCCTCTAATGCAATTGTAATACAAATTGATAAACAAATTGATAAACAAGCATTTTCTCACTTGTTACTTTTGTCTTTGACACCTGATCCTGCCCTTTGTTACTAAACATGATATTTTAACCTTAACAGCATAACCCCCCTCCTCACACACTCACACACGTACCTAACCAAACACCTACTAGGCTCGATTAGTGGAGCGATGTTCGAAAGGTTCCAAGCTATCCAAATGTTTGCCTGTATATTTTTATGCAGTGACAAACATTGTGTAGCAAAGGCATTTGATTGATTTGAGCCTTGCAATTTGCAGTAAAAACAAATCAGCAACCCGGAGGGAGAATTTATAGCACAGCTGTCATCATGCTGCTTTAGTTTATCATGTACAGTGAGTTTGATTCACAACAGCTGAGGTTTGTTTGTTGTTGTTGTTTTTGATACTTTACAGCATATTAAGCCATGTTTTTACGACTACTACTATTACCACCACGTTATAGTAATAATAATTTGAAGCAGTTAATCCAGTAGTTAATTACAAATCAGCAGTAATAAATGTACTTTCATGTAAAATATTCATATATTGAAGGTCTAAAATGGTCAGTTTGTATATATATGAGATGCATATACAAGGAAATCTTTGTGGGTGGTGATTCCATTGGCCTGGAATATCCTACAAAGGAAGCTCCTATTGAGTAATTATTCAATTTCCCTATACTGCAATTACATCAAAATGATCCCATTTAATGGCTCTAGAAGAATTTATAATTATGTTTCCCTCCCACTATTTCTTTCCCTTTGTGGCGATACAATCCAGCAACACATTTCCCCATATCACTATTCCCACAGGGGCGTCTCTAGACTATTACGAAGCAAACTGTACAGTTACCATGATGATTATTATTAGAAATGTTATTTTGCTGTTAAAATGTGATCAAGGAGAAATGAATACAGTTATAGCTGTATTGTTCTCAAAACGGATTTTGCACCAGTACTACAAACTGAGATGTCTCACATTGTGCTAGTTTCTGCAACTGTTTTTGCTGCTACTGTCATTGCAAATGCAACAGCCAACATAAAATGACCTTGAGTTTTCTTGACGGAACTAAACGCTACCCACAGTACCCAAAAGGACAGATGGCTTCTGTTTAGCTTTTTTTGATTGGGATAACATACTACGCAATATTGTCATTTTTGGCAGCACCAACCGTTTCCACGGGTGTGCTTCCACCACACCGCGCTGATGTCGTACAAGAGTCGGGATATGAGCCACGTGTCGGTGGAGATTAGGTAGCCCTGCCGCTCTTTAGCCGTAATGACCCGTCAGACTGATGAGCGCGGCTGGGATGTCTGGCCACTTACGAGCACTCTCATAAATCAGACCCCCATTCTGAATTATTCAGCACATCTTTACCCCAAGGAGACAGTGGGGGGGCGTTAAGAAAAGGTGGGATATATGACCGACAGCATTGAGAGTGAGAGGAAAAGATGAGGGACTGAAGAGAGGTGACAGTCTGACAAGTGAACAAATGTTGGAAGTGAAATCCAAGTAAAGCCGTGTTCACACAGCAACAAATTGAGCATTTTCCCCCTCTGACCAAAATCAGCAGAAGCCCGATTAAAGGATATCTGTACAAGATTATCGTGACTGATTAGCTTGTGTTGCGGGTATATTAATTAAGAGCATGGAAAACAGTCAAGGGTCACAATCGGAAATGTGATGTGACTGCAAACTCTGATTGTCTAGTCAACACAGATTTCTGCTGAGCAGAGACTCACAGATGGTGGCATGAAATATGTCGCTCTTATTTGGTCGTTGTTATTTTTCGTGTTTCTTGGATGGTTTGTGAAATTCTGTGTTTTTACATCCTTGGCCAATAAATCAGATTTTGATTCGTGTAACTTGTCTAGCAAGTAAATCATTCCCATAATGTACTATAGTTACCAGTTAGGCTAACAATTAGCCTACAATCTCTTGCTTCTTTTATAAGTACTTTTTTTTTTTTTGTATTCTATGGTAGTTAGTGGGGTATACAATTACAGGACCTTGGTATTATGACCGACACCTGGTTTGTGGAGGAGATAAGCAATTGGTAACAAAGATATTGTGGACCCTCGGTGTAAAAATCTTAATTTTCATACTGGGGCGAGTCTTGTTTATCGTGTTTGGGAATTTGGCAGCGGACCGCGTTGCGCCTTGCTGGGTGTTCCGGCGTACCAAGGTTGTTGGCAGTTTGGTGACAGAAGGCCCTATTTTGGTAGACAGTTACACTTACGCTTGGCGTAAAAACGGACGCATTGCCGTAGCAAGTCTGGTTTACCCTGTTTTGAATTTGGTAGAATGTGGTGCACCTCGGTGGACTGAGTGTTTTTTTTATTTTACATGCCTCTGATGCACCTGCCAATTTGGTGATAAAAAGTAGACTACATTAGATCAGCTTGTAGCTGGTCTAAGTTGTGGCACAGGTGGTGTAACATCATATTGGTGGGTTTGATCAAGGTGCAGGATGACAGATTTTGCTCTCTGTAGCGTACCCGGCGAACCATCTGAATCCCTGTAGAAATAAATTATTATTATTACTATTATTATTATTATTTTTAGTGTTTACTATTTGTTAAAAGTAGTCCCCTGACCCACCCAAACAGCCACTACATCATCCGCAAGGGTGATCTTCCATCCATCCATCCATCCATTATCTTGACCGCTTATTTCTCACAAGGGTCACAGGGGTGCCGGAGCCTATCTCAGCTGGCCCTGGGCAGTAGGCGGAGTACACCCTGGACTGGTTGCCAGCCAATCGCAGGGCACATAGAGACGAACAACTCAATGGTGATCTTGCAATTTATAAATGTACTTTGCTCGTGCCAGTCCCCTGCTCAAACACCAGCGAGTCAACTTCTACTTCCACATTGTTAAGGATTGATTTCACCTCAAATGCGCTGATTTTGAAGGGAATCAGTGGAGCTGCTTCAATTTTCTGGGAGTCGGCTGTATTCCATCGCACAACGGTGCAAATACTGGGGAATGCCCCTTTCTACTTGGATAGAATGGATACCAAGCGTCAATTTTGATTATTTTGTTGCCTTATTTTTGTTATAAAGAGAACAGTTTTTTACAAATTACTTGTGTTTAATCTCATTTGATTTGTAGGTGCACCTAGTTGTGGGTAGTGATGGTTCCACGTTATTTTATTCTTATTTTTTTTAGTACCCTGTAGGCTTCTTCCGATGTTGTTTTCACATATTTTCCCCTCTTCCTTGAATTCCTTTGTTTTCAGTTGATGGAAGCATTGTTTTGGCTGGAGGAGTGGAGGCGTTCTGGCTATTGTGGGAGTGGTTGTGTGTAGGAAAATGGAGCATGCACACTCATGTCGCCTCCTCACTTTCCTCATCATCTTTTTGCTGTTTAGTGTCCCCTCTCTTGTCTCCACGACTGTCTGCTTTTCTTGCTCTTTCTTGTCACCATTTCTCATCTGCCTCTCTAACGAAATGCTAGTCTTCTATTTCTGTGTTCTGTAAGAATTCAACACAATAGGGAGGGAGCAGCGAGGAGCATCGTTGGCTGTGCAATGTGAGAAAACAAAAGCCAGTTAAGAAGAGAGAACCCTGTCTGGGGACAAATTTAGCCACCAGCTTTGGCTCTACAAAAGCTGAAAGTGAGGGGAGTCCAAAGCGATGAGATGGAACTTAATTGTTCCCTTTGGAAAGATTTGATGTGCAGGCAGCTCAATTAACTTTATAGTAGAGATGGGGAAAAAATGCTTGAAAATAAAAGGATGTTGTTTTTTGGAACTATATTCACAATTTAATTTTTTAAAATAAAATACTCATTGTACTCCCTCAAGGGGAAATTAACATTATACTGTGCTGTATAGTATATGTTGTACACTGTGGTCAATGTCTTGCTCAAGAGCACCAGAAGTCAGGAGGCACAATGTAATTTGTTTCTTCGCAACTGGGATTTGAACTGGGAAGCCCCCCCATCAACCCCCCACCCCCTTCCTTGATTCTTCCTCATTTGCTAATACTACTCCTTAAATAGAAGACATTTTAAATAAATTAAGGTGAGGGACTGATTTCACTCAGCTCACACATCTGTCGCTAAAAGCGGTTCTACCTCCTCTTTAGCTTATTTACTCCCAGCCATTTTAACTGATGCAACCCCCTTCACTCATGGCTGTTTTACTGCATTTTGACAGATTTTCCAAGGCCCACAGAATATTGTGTTCTATTGCTATAAAAACATGAAACCTACCAAAAGAAAGATTAGAGTCTCCTCATTCAGCAGGAAAAAAAGTATATTTCTATCTGTTTCCGTTTTGCATCAATTAACATTAGAATATAGCTAAGTTTCATCCTTATTCACAAATCTGTTTAAAACAGTGGGGAAAAGATCCTGGTTGATCTATTATGCTCTGCTGCCACCTGCTGGCCGTTTTGGTAATAACTACCATTGTTTCAAACATTCTCTTCAGTTCAGAGGCTGCATCAAAGCCTTCTGTATGCTCTGTAATCTTTGGGAGTATTTTAATATTTTAAATAGAACATATTTATATGTTATTGGGAGCAAATGAGTTAAGCAGGAGAAAACGACGTGATTAGCGACTAGTCAATGTAAAGCACTGAAAGTCATTTTGGTGTGGTAAAGTTGACTAGTCGACTAGTCCGTCTGTGAGCCATGTGAGATCAGAGAGCCGCAGGAAAACATCCATCCGTCCATCTATTTTCTGAACCGCTTACTTCTCACAAGGGTCACAGGGGATGTTGGAGCCTATGTCAGCTGGTTATGAGCAGTAGGCGGGGTACACCCTCAACTGGTCACCAGCCAATCGCAGGGCACATAGAGACGAACAACCATCCACACACACAAGCACACCTAAGGACAATTCGGCGCGCCCAATTAACCTGCCATGCATGTCTTTGGAATGTGAGAGGAGACCGGAGTACCCGGAGAAGAACCACGCGGGCACGGGTAGAACATGCAAACTCCACCCAGGAAGGCCGGAGCCTGGACTCAAACCCGAGTCCTCAGAACTGGGAGGCGGACGTGCTAACCACTCAAACAGCGTGCCGCCCGCAGGAAAACTTAATTCACTTAATTTGTTAGAAAAAATAATAATAATAATAATAATAATAATAATTATTATTATTATTATTATTATTATTATTATTATTATTATTATTATTATTATTATTATTATTATCAGACATTATCGAAAAAGAATGATGCGAAATCTCTTCATTCTTCACAATTCTAAAGGCTGCTTTTTACTTTGGTTTCTTCCTGTTTGTATTATGAATGTGATGAGCAAGGTTATCTATATGTGCACGTCATTTCATGAAACTATAACTGCCAATAGTAACATAAACAATGTCTTCTTTGTTCCGTTTGCTTTTCTATATTGCACCCTCTAAATAGTGCGTCAGGTTAAGAGGGAGGAAAAATAATAAATACATAGCACCACATTGGCCCCAAAAGATGCTAGCCCACTGGGCATCTGCCCTGATTTCCAGAAGTCCATTCCAGCCCTGGCTACATCCGTGCATACCTCTTCTTCGGCACAAATACATTTCAGCTCACTCCACATACACATATTACACAAAACTGTATGAATGAAAACTGGAATAAATTATGTGAATGACCCAAGAAGATGAAAACCAAAGAAAACATAGAAGTTGGCTTTAGATGATACAAAGCCGCATCAAAGAGTGATATCGAGCTGCGTTTGTGTGTGTGGGCTCGAGTCGACTATAACTTTAAGTGCACACACAATTCTCCCACATTATAATGAACAAATAACCCATAATAACTTCACATCATAACCACAATCACTTCTGAATCGAATATCACACTCCCGTAACTGCTGCGTGCGTGCGCTCGTAGGAACAACACGATCAATCTTCTCGCGCATGACATTACTTCTCGTTAATATTTATCCGAGGGCGAGTTCTGCTCTGCTGACGGCTGAATGACATGACGGAACCTTCTGCCCATCAGACGAGCGCACGCGTATGCGGACACAGACACTCACACGCCCAATTAGACACACACAGTGGGAAGCATCATCTAGTCTTCATGAAGTTTTTGATCAAAGCCTCATGCTTGTCTTCTTTGACACATGCAAACACAAAGGGGGGTGAAGAGTTCTTGGATGCTGATGGTTGATATGGAAAATGAGGACCCATATGCCTTGCAGTAATGCTACTCGTGTGCGTGCGCGTGGGTGTGTGTGTGTTGTGCAGTCGCCCAATCAGCAGCAGCAACTGCAGGCCTTTAACCCCCTCAGAGTCCCGAGTCAGCAGCATCGCTGTCAATGAGGCCAAGGCATATTAGTGCTAGTGATGGGATTTTCGGCTCTTTTCGGTGAGCCGGTTCATTTGAATCGTTTAGCAATTTTTGGCTCTCAAACGGCTCTTTTAACTTTAGCTTTTATTTTAAATATTTACGACAAATTTCCCATACATTTTGATAAATGATTTTGTGAACTAAATATTGCACTCTACTGACTACAAATAGCAACAATTATCAAGCAAAGAAAATGATTTTTTTCTCATTTTATTGAACAAATTAATAGTCTCCATACAATAAACAAGAAACAAAATTAAAACTTCAATCAACAACAATTAAAATAACAATCAAATAACAAAAATTGTGAGTAGTAATTTAACTACAACAGCAGCAGCGAACAAAACAAACATTAGCTACTCACCCGGTCCAGGATAAAAGACATTGCTTTATTTTAAATTTGCATTAAAAAATATATATATAAATAAATAAACATATCAACTTGGACTGGCTGATCTGGCTCCTTCTCTCATCTGACTTTAACCAATTAAAATGTCTCCAAATGTTACTGCGTTTTCGGCTCATCTTGTACATCTTGTGTGTCGTCCTTTCCTCTCCTGTTTTCTCCTCCTCCTGTCTCTCTCTGTCTGCGGCTGCGCAGACGAGGCGGAGCATGTGCGCCACGTGCAGTTGACCCCCCCTCCCTCTCTGAGCACAGCAGCTGAGACACTGCCAAACCTCGCTTCAGACACCGTGAAAAAGAGAGAGTGACATAGGTAGAGAGAGAGAGAGAGAGAGAGAGAGAGAGAGAGAGAGAGAGAGAGAGAGAGAGAGAGAGAGAGAGAGAGAGAGAGAGAGAGAGAGAGAGAGAGAGAGAGAGAGAGAGAGAGAGAGAGAGAGAATGACCGGCTCTCGAGGGAGGGTGCCGGCTCTCATCGTTCACTTATTCGTACCGGCTCGTTCGCGACCAACACATCACTAATCAATGTGTGTGGGTGGATGGTAGGTGCCTGTCAGGTGTGGGGTTGTGGTTTGATATATGCATGGTTGTAAAATGCCAATTCATGAATTAACTGCTCAGGAGAAATGTTTTTGTAATTAGTTGATTTGGCAGGCATGTGTAGGAGTCAATACTTGTTTGGAGCGTGTGAGGGATTCCACTCTTTTTTGTTCTCGTATTAGCGGCTGCGCCACTCATTATTTGTTTCGCTTCCTTCCGCCTCCCACAGACACGCTCGCTAACACATGCCTCTCCAAGCCACTGCAGACGTGGCCGCATCTGTTTTGGCATAGCCTACAAGATATTTCAATAATAAATTGGAGTCATCTAACCGGCCACAGTTTTTTGTCAACTAAAAAAAAAAAAAAAAAAAACAAGATAAAAACTGAGTTAACGCTCATGAAGAGGGTGATGAGAATTTTTTTTTTCCCCCTTCATTGTTAAATGTCCACTTACTCATACGGATGTAACAATATCCAAACATCACGATACGATATTATCACGATATTGTGGGGGTGTTGGTGATATTTAAAAAAAAAAATCACAATATTGTAAAAAAAAAAGAGAACTAATACTAAAAAAAAAAACACACAATATTGTGCTTTTGTGCATAACAGCAATGCATATAAACCACCCACAAATCTCTAATAACAATATTGAGGCACATATTTGCTAATGCAAGCACACATTGATAGCTTCACAAGCAAATTAGGTTCCCCTTCATCTGACAATTAGCATAGATTTGAAACATAGAAGGCCAAAACATCCCTAATGAAAATTAAATTTCACTAATAAACTAGACACTAGAGGGTGCTAGAACTGCACAAATGGAAATCAACCTGACTTTTTTTTAACAAATGTGTTCCTTTTAAATATTGTGAACATGACGGCGACAATATTGTAGCAGTTTTAATATCACAATATCACGATATTGCCCTTATCGAAACAGCCCTACTTACTCGAGTGTTCTGAGCAGTATGAACAGTGATTCATATGTGACCAGTCACAGCAAAATGAGTCGAAAAGCAAACTATCCCTTTCATCAATTAAAAGTTTCATTTTTCATTAAATAAACACTGTGGGGAAACAAAATCACATTATGTAAAAGGTATTTGTCAAGAAAGACAAGAAAGAAGTCAGTAATCACTTGGAGATTTGTTTACATTTATTGAACCAATGATTTTTTTAACTGAAGCCACTCTTGGCCAATACAGTCCTGTTGTGACAAACGTAGGGTGGGGCTGATGTTGGGTCACATAAAATCAACCGCGGCTCATTTTCTTTAAAAGGACAAACCAGCGTCTGGGTTTGGGTTGTGCAGGACGCATCACTGAAAAGTAGGACTGTCCGGCCTAAATCCGGACATCTGGCCACCCTAACACAGCGTAGCGTGACTTGAACCATAACCCTCTGGAGCCCTTACATATACAGTGATACCTCTACTTACGAACGTCCCTTCATATGAAATTTTCAAGTTATGAAACTCCTCAACAGGAAAAAATTGCCTCCTTTTACGAAACAAGTTTCAGGATACGAAAGGTAAAAAAAACAGTATGGGCTGCTACTCGCAGCTCCCAAAGTTTACTGAACGCAATATACTTACAGCTGCTCTGCCATTGGCTATTACTGGCATCTTCCTGGCATCCCATTGGCTAAGAGGGACCTGTACCGTATGTGACCATAGATACAGAATAGAATGTAGCGTCCTCGTCATTTGCCCCTCGGGCCATGAGGTGTTTAGATAGTTTTACATAAATATATTAAATAACCGCCGACGAATTTGTGCAAAAATTCAAACAATTGGTGATTGATGAAGGCTATGTTGCATAGTTTTTAATTGCGATGAGACGGGCCTTTTTTGGAAAAAGATGCCTCGCCGTCGTACCTGAAGTTTCCATCAAGTTTCGGAATTTATTGAAAAGAATCACCCAGAAAAAGTGTTCACCATTCGGGCGATCGCTCACTATGATGATGTTTGCCTTGGACATTTTCGAAGGATTGTTAAAAAAATACAAGGGCTCCAGGTGGAGGAGTGGAAGCGTCACTTCCTTCGGGAGATGATGTGCGGCTTACATGATGTAAGTGTGAGTGAGCGAGCGATAAAATAAATAAATAAATAAATAATAAACAAGATTGTTAAAAAAATTAACATAATTGGATCAGTTCTTTACAAAACACCAGGCAAAAACAGACAGAGAACATGAATCAAAGAGGGCAAAAAACGAAGAGGACAGCAATTAAAAAGGTAAATGACCATCATTTTTATTCTTTACTCTATTCTTTGTTTTTTTTACATTATGCACAACTCTCATTTATTGTGCAATAATCTTATTGTAACATGTATTTGTTACATGTTTTGATGCATTTTTATGCTTTATAAAACATGTATGTCTGAATTTTGGGAGGCTTGGAACCGATTAGGGTATTTACATGGAAAATGCGTCTCCACTTACAAAATGTTCTACTTAAGAACTTTCTTCCAGAACCAATTAATTTCATAAGCAGAGGTACCACTGTATGAGCTGCTGCATAAAGTGAATGAATCATTACAACTACATATTAATGTGCTTTGATGGATATCCGTGAAAGGCCATGTTGCAATGTACCCCAGATATGATTTCACACTGCCAAACTAGCAAAGACAATTCTATGTGGATGAAGTATCATAATATGCAGTGAGCTCTTTTCTTTTATTTCCATGTCTTGAAAGGATTTTGGTGTGTGTACCTTGGAGGTCCACGGAGGAGTGCGTCTCATGTGCCTCATCTTAACACTCTTCCTCCCTGGTGGAATGAAGTGGGGCACCTGTGAGGTGGCTTTGCCTTGCTAAGTACACCTGAGGGAACTCTACTCTGTGGTGTAGCCTCACTTTATCATAGCTGACATGCGGCTATATGTGTTGGATGAGTGGGTGGCGACTGTTTCAGTAGCAAATGGCCTTGGTTGACCCCAAGCACACCCCCCGGCATAGCGTACTACGCTATTGCAGAGGCACGGTCATCCATCACACTTAGACACACGGCACACGCATGCAAACATACCGCTACGAGGTCCATGCACCGGTGCAAGAGAAACATTTCGTGTCATTGTTTTTAGTCCAAGATGTTGTCAATTCGGGCAACATTATTCCTGACACTTTTTATTGAGTAACACAAGACAAAAGTAATGAAGTAGAGTAAATACAGAATAGAGACAAAACACATGAGGTATAAAGGTAGAAAAACGACCAGAAGGCTTCTGGTAGAGGCTCACACCGGCAACTCAAAACCGAGGCTACTTGTTTCTGGGTCTGCTGGCACGCGTATTTCAACCCCGGTATGATCCGGAAAAGAAAGATTATTTTTCTATAATCCGAGACGTTGTGTGGCTTCTGGCTACGGTGCAAGAATAACAAGTCATTTTCTGCATTTCCTTGGCCGGAGGAAAGAAAAGAGTTGAGTGGATCTAATCGGACTTGATTCAGCTTCTTTCACGGCCTCTACTAAGTAGTTTAACATTCCCCGTAACGCTGCTATCATAAGATTGCTGTCTATCACCGACTCCTTCACTCCTTTAAATATTTGGTAACATCCATGCATCCATCTTTTGCATGGAGTTGGAGCCTATCCCAGATGACATGGGGCAAATATGCTTCACCCGAGACTTCACCTTAGACTGGTGCACGTCAGAGGGCTGACTGGGAACTGAACCCATTGTGGCAAGTCAACCAGGAGAAGAGTTTTTTGAAACTGTATTAGGTGTTCCATCTGAAAAAAAACCTAAAAAAAACCAAAAAAAAAACCAGGGACACCAATTATTTTAATTATTGAACCGCCAGGCTTCTTGTTCTAGCTCCCTCTGTTGGTTGTTGCTATTTTTCGTGTTTCTTGGATGGGTTGTCATTATGAAGACAAACGTGTGGTTCAATGTACAAACTGGGCTGACTGGGAACTGAACCCATTCTGCCAGGCAAGTCAACCATGAGAAGGGTTTTTTTGAAACTGTATTAGGTGTTCCATCTAAAAAAAAAACAAAAAAAAAACAAACAAAACAAAACAGGGACACTAATTATTGAACCGCCAGGCTTCTTGTTCTAGCTCCCTCTGTTGGTTGTTGCAATTTTTCATGTTTCTTGGACAGGTTGTGATTATGAAGACAACCGTGTGTTTCAATGTACAAACTGGGGGCCAATTAATCTTATTGTGATATAAACTTTATACAGTCAAACCTCGGTTTTCGAACATAATCCGTTCCAGAAGGCTGTTCTAGAAGCGATTTGTTCGAAATACGAAACAATTTTTCCCATTATAATTAATGTAAATAATTTTTAATCCGTTCCAAGTCTAAAAAACTTTTTCCACGTTTTAATTTTTTTTTAATTTTTTTATTATTATTATTATTTTTTGCTATTTTACACCATAAACTGCACTGTATACTGTTTGCCATAAATAGAAAAGGGTAGAAATCTAAAATGATGAAAAAAACAAAACAAAATGCAAACATTTCGTCTTTTTTATTTTTACCAACTGTAACATACAGGACATTAAAGGTTACGTATGATACAAACATTTTTTGAAAAAAGTGCATAAAATTGTTATGTAACAGAGTAACATATCATAAAAGATCATGTGAACATAAAAAAAAAGAAAGGTTATGATAACACAAAAATTTTGGAAAAAACTGCAGAAATTAATAATAAAAGATCATTTGAACACAGTAAATAAAAAGATCATGATCATGTGAGCTTTTTTAAATTCAATAGTTCTGCGTACTACTTTCCTCTTGCTTTCTTTCGACCCATGATTAGGGGCTAATACATGATGCCAAAAAAAAAAAAGTCAGATTTGCCTAAATAAAGAATAGGTCTGCTCCGAACGAGCTTTGAACATGAATGTGCTACGGAGGAAGCATCCTGGGCATTCGAGTTAGCTCGGCTCCTGAGTGAGTCGCATTCAGGTACGCTCGGCTTTTTTCAGTTTGGTCGAGAGCCGATTTTTTGGACGTTCTGAGACATAAAATTCTCAAATTTTCTGGTCGAAAACCGATTTGGTCAAGAACAGAAGCGTTCGAAAACCGAGGTTTGACTATATAACTGAAACTAAATTGCAACTACCAGTCTCAAATTCTACATTTTGTCCGGAAAGTCTTTGGTCTTGACACAGCTACTGAATGCCGCCCTTTCTAATTAGGGGTGAGTGTTGCACTTTTTAGCCAAAAACATTAGCCAAGATAATGAAAAGGTTATCAATCTCATTAAGCTGTCTGGCACAATCATAGCTACAGATTAGCCCTTGTTGGCACGGGCATATAATGCCTAAATGCTTCCATTCCTCAAAGAGTAATAAACGCCTTTGTTTAATCAAAGGTGTGTGATATTAAGGGCCGGTATTGTATTTTGTTGGCTGCGTCTGCATCCTACACCTCGACTCACTTCCTGGTTGGCAAGCAGCAGGGATGCTGTGCTTTGTCAGATGGGAGCTCTGTCTTGGATCTCCATGTTTTTGTTAAGAGTACAGCATAAACAACAGTGTGTTCTTTTTAATTGTTTTATTTTGAAGGCCTTCGCTGTCTCCAATCTTCCTGCTCCGCAGTGACCACCCTTTAATAACTATGTCTGCCAATAGTCTCCCTCGGCGCAATTACTCTTACATCTCACTTTCTGCAACCCCCCCTTGCACGTCTGCATCATTTCACTACTGACCATCACCCCATCCTCTCTTCCAACCACACACACACACACACACACACACACACCACCAGCAGCCCATTCTATTTCTTTCTCCTCTGCGGTTTCCTGAGTGTATAGTAATTTTTCTCGAGCTCCAGTTCACTAATCAATTCCCTCCTGAGTCAGTCAACCCCTCCCTTCACCCCCATTTTTCCCTGTCCTCCGTTTTCTACCTTCACATCTATTAGACATGCCTCATTTTCCCTTTCCGGCAAAACTCCGGTAACCTCTTATGTCACCTGACTTAAAGAAAAAAAAAAAAAGTCCATTCTCCAGTGTGCCTTCCCAAACTACCTCCTACATTTTCTCTCCGACCATTACTTTCATTATCTCTCATTACATCAGTCTTATCAGGTAATTTGTTCCTGTCTAAACCCTGTGCCCTCCTCTTTTTCATTCCTCTCAGGCATTTCCCTGTGCCTGTGTCTTTTATAGGAATTGTATGTTAAAAGAGGCAGCATGCTGAGTTGATTGACTACCATGGTTAAAGAGAGAGCTAGGACTGGGTGATATGGCCAAAACATAAAATCTCGATATTTTCAGTCACTCTGGACAATTCTTTATGAGCTGAAGGATCCCAAAGCGCAGACACAAATAAGATTTTAACTATTTATTCACATTGTGAGGCATGGAAACTTGACTAAGCGAGAAATAAAGAGAGTTGCACAGAGAGACAGTGGTAATAATCCGACAAACACACACACTTCTCAGACCGCTACTACAGACAGTGAATCGATCTGATTGGTTGTGACTAAGTAAAGGATTAAAGATTGACATCACAAAGCTCCTGACATCACATAGCTCTCACATAACTTAAAACCAGTTGAAACTAGATGCTGTTACATCAATTCAAAACAGACACTTGTTACATCGGTACATAACAGACACGACCTCACGGTCATGGACCCAAACTTAACAGGTCATGAACTCAAACTTAACCCTGGCGTGACCCATGGCGTGACCCAGACATGACACAATTATGAATTTTTATTTATTTTAATTGATGTAATAAACCCACTGGAACCCTTGCGAGGAGTAACCCCGGGTTTTCACTGGATGCGGTTGCGGTGCGGTTGCGGTGCGGACCGGCGACGCAAGCAATTAGATTCCATTCATTCGAATGGTGCAGTTTACACCGCTTGCGGGTGCGTTGCGTGTCGACTGCGGAAGGCCTGCGGCGTGCCGCAAGCCTTCCGCAAGGATAGCCTATTTTCTATTTTTGCCGGACGCCGCAGCGGTAGGCCTCCGGCAAATGGCAAGCTAGCACAAAACACATCGAGCGGGACAGGAAGACCGAGGCAGTTTCAAAATAAATTTCCGGTTACCTTTCAGAATAAAATACTCGCCAGCTCCTATTTCGCAAGTTTTTCAGCAAAACGTGACGTGGGCGTCGCCGGGCCATGTGCTCATTCACGGTTTAGACACCAGCGAACATGGACGAAGAGAGGTTTATATTGGAGGTGGAAAACCACAAAATAATATATGACACGGCACATCCTTTTTATAAGGACTGTAATGTATTGTGAGTTTGATGTTCGCGATTGCTTGTTGTGCCCGTCTCGCTTGCCGTACTGAGCGGCAGCCGGACGCGGAAGACAGAAATAAAGAGTGGACCCGCACTGACCCGACTCTCGTTATTAATATACTTTACAAGGACAACCAAAAAAAGGATGCTGCATGGAATCTCATATCTTTCTGCTTCTCTGTTGAGCAGACTTTCTGTATGTTTGTCGTTGTGAAATGCCACATGATCGCGCGCGCGCGGTCCCGCGAGACACGTTGGGAAGTGGGCGGCGACGGAGCTGCCGGACCGCAGCTGTGCGGAGCCGGTGTGGATTGACAAAAAAATTGACCCGTCCGGAGCACGCAGTCAAGACGCACCGCACCGCAACCGCACCGCAACCGCATCCAGTGAAAACCCGGGATAAGAGGTTAAAAAAATGGATGGATGTATGGAATAAACCCAACAATCATGTATCTAAACATTTCATTTATTCAAAAATAAATCATGTGCAAAATGTTCAGACAATAATAATGGATACCAAGTTTAAGTAAGTTTTAATGCAAAATTATCATTATTAGCTTGTGCTATTTATATCGTATGCATAATTTGCTTAAATACTATTAACTATTGTAAACACGTCTTGTAAACCACCCAGTCAGCATTCTGCCACTTGTGCAAAATTACAACTCACAAAACCTTTTGGATATAATAGCTTTTAATAATCCATGTAAATATTACAATTTAGCTAATTTTCAGCAATTCGATTTTTACAAATAATCAAATTCATTTGATTTACTGGCCAGATTGGCCAGCCCAAGATTGTGAATTAAAAAGGAATGCCAAACGCATTGCTGTTGCCGTGGTGATGCACAATAGCAAAGAAAAATTATGCCATTTTTGAGGGTCCAAAACTGAGCATAAACTCATAAATCTTTGCACACTTTACATATTTCTTAAACAATTTTCAAAAAATGACTCAATGGAGCCCCGTACAAATCTTTGAGGAAGCAGTCCTAGTTGACCGTTTCACCTAAATCGTCGAAACTTGGGAGGCATATGTAACTTACCAAGACCTACAAAAAATGTATTTGGAGCCATATGCTAAACCTAACCAGAGATCTGACATTTTAAATTTATTTTGGAATTCTGTGCCATTTTTTTCCCTTTTAATGTGGTCGTCACATTTCAACAACCTCCAACAGAATTTCTGCAATCATCTTCAAATTTCAGGTGTTTCATCTCAAGCTGTTTATCACGAAAAGGTCTTGAAACCTTTTTATTTTGTCATTTGCTGTTGCCGTGCCAATGCGCTGTTTGCAAAGAAAAAATATGCTTTTTTTGAAGGTCTAAACTGATGAGACTTGCACACACATCAGGCCGTTTAAATTTTCGAGGGTTCGTCCTTTGTGTCAGTACCCCAACATGGCCTTGGTTGCAAGGGTCCTTTATTGCTGCTTGCAACTCTTTTGTTTTCATCCATCCATCCATTTTCTTGACCGCTTATTCCTCACAAGGGTCGCGGGGGGTGCTGGCGCCTATCTCAGCTGGCTCGGGGCAGTAGGCTGGGGACACCCTGGACTGGTTGCCAGCCAACCGCAGGGCACACAGAGATGAACAACCATCTCTTTTGTTTTGTTTTGTTTTCATGTACAAGTAAATTAAAACAAAACAACAATTTGTCTCTTAAAATCCTATTTTCCCCCATCCCCACTTTTTCCGTACATCTTCACCTGTTAAATGCCTTCTCCCTTCCACCTTCTTCTCTATCTCTTATATCCCGCTACTTTCCCTGCGTCCCTCACTCCAACTTTTCTTTTTGCATTTTCATTGCCCATATTGCAAGTGATTTGCACCATCTTTCCACATCAAAGTGGAAACACTAAATTTGGTGGCATTCAAATCCCTGAGAGGGTCAATTGAATCATGACCGCTTTTTGCTTTCATCTTCCCAACCTCTCGCCTCTTTCCCATTCTTTGTCTGTCAATTTGACTCTGTCGCTCTGCTATTTGTCATGGAATTTACATTTTTGTACCTCTGTCAGCGGTGATTTATGCTTTTGAGCATCTACTTTCCCCATTTGGCTTTCACTCTGCCTCCCTGCCTTCACCAGTCCGTCAGCTGAGTAAACAAGCGGTCTTATTCTAGATTTCTTGACGTCAGCAAGCTGGTCCACAGCCTCTGTCATCTGTATCAGAGGTCATAGGTCGTTATTTCTGGTTCCCCCTTAGAGATCTCTTAGATAAGACGAGAGTTGTGTCAACCCTGCCCATGAAGAACCGTAACGTGCAGCTTTTAAATGCAGTTATTGCATTGTAAGCGCCAAAACTGTATTTTGGCTTCAACGCTATTAGCTGAAGGAGGGAAAAGCCACAGCAGATGCGACAGTCGGTGGGTTACATCCTTAGGGGTTAGCCCTTATGTTCCAGATGTCATGCAAATATTTGTAAACTTAAACCAACTGTGGTATAATAGATGTTATTGTTGAAAGTTGTGTGAAGGCACTTCTTCATGTTGTTAAAGGTACAAAGATGAATTCTGTCAGTTTCGCATATTGGCTTGTTTAGGTTTTGTCCATGCCTTTGCTGGTTTCGAAATGCATGTTATCTATCAGTGAATTGCATATTCCACAGAGACTTCACTGTAACAAAGAAAATGTATTCAAACAGATTGGAGTATGTTAAGGCTTCACTGCCAAAAAATTGATTATTTTTTGGGTGGCCGTATTTTCATGCTCAGAGTAAGTCTAGCGCAACAATGCACATGGGTGGAGTTTTCTTTCTTTTGGTTTTATCCAAGACCATAGGTCTCAAATGCCAGTCCTCTGCCTATTTTAGAGGTTCCCCTCTTCCAACACACCTGATCAAAGGATCAGCTAATCAGCAAACTCTGCAGAAACCTGAAAACGATCCTGATTCTTATTCAGGTGTGCTGGAGGAGAGATACCTCTAAAACATCCAGACTTTCGAGGACCTGAGTTTTAGACCGTTGTCCTAGACTTTGCACAGGTAGAATTGGGAGTATGGGATGGAATGCAGCCGACTCCAAGCCACTCGAAGAGGCTCTCCTCATTCCTGTTAAGATCAGAGCGGTGGAATTGCAGAAATGGGAATTGTCACGATGGGGCCCGCTCGCAAAATGCATTTATGGCAATAAACTGCAAGATATTCCCTTGTGGATGATGCAGTTGGCCATGCAAAATTGGAGAACGTCTTGCATCCGCAATCGTGCTTGCGAAATCTGACATCTGTATTTGACCCATCATAGTAGTAGCCTAGCTCCCTTTACTATTTGAAAGACACACAGATTGCTTGAGCCACTTGAGACCCTGACTGAGCCCCTGTAATCTTGAGGGTTTGGTGATAAGTAGAGCGACTCAGTTTATCAATTGTTGTCGTGACTGCACGCACAACACTGCCTCAAAATGTTCATGAATATTGCGTTAAAGGCAGATGCAAAATACGCAACAGACTGCATTGATTTTGCTATGGTTGGAGTGCCCCAGGGGTCTATGTTAGGGATCATTGTTTTTCGTGTCGTTCAGAAACATGAACAACTTTATACAACTTGTAGATTGTGCGACAAGAAGGAATAAAAGTGGATATCTTTTAAGCTAAATGTCAATGTGAAGGGAGTGCTTGCATTTGACTGAGATAAGAATATTCACTTTCTATTTAAGTACCTTATTATTGATTAAACATTTATTTAACCTGGAACCAAGCAAATTACAAAACTCGATTTGGAAAATTCACACAAAATCGAGGTATGCTTTTGCGTTTGAACTCTTAATATACTTATCATCATCTTATTTTGTTTCCCTATTGAACTGCTGTCTGTAACCCAAGCCAACTCCTTAAAAATAAAACTTAAGTAAACTAGCTGTTCAAGGCACATAGATGTACACTTGTGTCCCCATCCAGAGTCAAATCAGTGTGGGAATGTTTTTATCAGCCCTGAGTGCTTTGTGCTATGTTGATTTTGTGATTATAGCGAGTGTTTGAATTTAAAGTCGACTCATCCCACAAACACAAAAAGAGGAATACCACAATTTGCTCACAAATATGCGCTTTTAAGCATGTTTTCCATCACTTTCTTATTCCAAAATGCATGCTGACTTAGCATATTATCACTCATTTTTACTAAAGTAATTAATGACTGACTGATAAAGAAAGCGGCTTTGTGCAGGGACCAAATCAAGAAGCGTAACATTGCACTTTGTTCACTGTCTACTTTGTTTAATTTTGAATCCATTCGTGCATATTATTCACAGACATGCCTAAACTGTGTCAGTTGGCTGCACTCAAGAAGATTTATTCTTCTTTGCACTTAGTGTGACCAGTACTAGGATTTCTAAAATATGGCATTCCACTTTGAATGCCCTCCAACAAGACATCATTGCTAAAACATGTTACCAATGATAATAATTTTAATAGGCCTACTGTTGCTTTGTCGTTGCCAATTGTCAAAGTATACCCTGCTTTGGTTCCTGTTCCGGTTTACAGCCAAACTGGCAATTTACTTTTTAATGTTAATCCCAACAATGATAATGACTTTGACTCCTGATTATTTTGCTGCCGTGTTTATTGAGTCAGTTCACAGGCAAAATTTAGCAAATCTCTGAGCTCCGTTGTTTAGTGCTTAACCAACAGTGTAGCGCTGAAAAGCTCACAGTCAAAGGTCACGAGGCAGAATAGAGGACAGGCAATACACATCGTAGTAGACAGACGGAGGGAATGCACTATCGTGTCCCAAACAGTGGGGAAGTCCTGAGGGAGTGATATAGTCTGCATAGCCTTTTTTTTCCACCATCTCCCCTTTGATGAACATCTCTGTTTTGCTTTGTTGTGAATGCTTTCCTTTGCTATTCTCTTGGGGCTACAAGGATGGACAGTTTGTATACAGTTGCGTCGAGTGTGGCATCATATCAACTCTTACATACCAGAACATCTGTGTGTTTTGGACCTTAGGGGAGGGGCCTGGAGAAAAGGGCCAAGATAACGGCTTCCCTCCAAACTTCACAAGACAAGTTTACTGTCTGCTCGAGGATAGAAACACTGAAGCAGCACGCAAGTAAAAGTCCCAACATAGTTGCCAGGCTACTTGTAAGCACTTTTAGGGTATTATTGTAAAATAGCTGTCTTTCACACGGCAATAAAAACATGACATACATGCCGCCGAGTCAGTATTTGGCAATGTTACTAGAGAAACACTACCTGCACGCCATATGTCCACAACATGTACAGAACAAGAGAGTAGTAGAAGAAGAAATACAGTAGAAGAAGCTAGGCTAACTATTAGTTTATTTGGTAACTACAGTACATGCTGATTGCAAACTCTTCTAGTGAACTCGAGTAAGTGCAATTTCTGGAGAAATTGCGTGGGAATGCTGAAAGCTGAATGCCAATAGGTGAATGCTAAGATGAATGCTTCTGAAGTAAATTTAAATGTAAATTATGTGAAAATTACAGTTTTAATTGAAGTTGAAAGATAAATGAATAAAAAGAACTGAGCAGTATCACAGAGCTAGTAATGATGATCATTTGTATGTATGGAAGTGGGCGTGGAAAGTGGGACTTAGAAAAAGTTCAATGTCAGTCCCATTGAAAATGAATGGGGGAAAAGTTGATATTTAACGTCAAATTGTGCAAGTACTGTAAGTAACATGGAATCTGATGATATATACCCTGGAATGCGTGAATTTTTGAAGCAAGTTGAAATTTGAACTGTGTAAATCGGAAGTATTATGTGGGGGTTGTTTCTCGGCAAAAAAGTGAGGAGAATAAAAATCACAATAACATGTGGGATAATTTCAGCATTCCCACAATAACTTTGGAGATATGGTGGATAAATACTAAGCACAACTAGTTGTGCCTACAGGTTTCAGGTCACTTCCTTAATGGCTATTCATCCATTTCCTGCCACAGTCACAATAGCAAAATGACAAGTCTCCACCATCTTTGTGGAATTTTCTTTAAAAACAAAAAATGCAATAAACACTCCAAATGACTAAAAAAAAAAAAGTGTTCACAAAACATTCTGTTTATGCTGCTAAATGTCCCAGTATTTTTTTTTCTGACACAAAAAAAATAAATACAATTTTTCTTGAAACCCTCATCCACTTTTCAAAATTCTTAGCACGTTGGACTCAGGTTGATGTTGCGATTCCAAATTGACTTAAAATTCCAACAGACTAATTTTTTTGCAAATCTTGTCTGAATAATTAAAAGGTTAAACCGCAGGTGTCAAATTTATGGTCCGGGGTCCACATCATTTCATGTGGAATGCCAAAGCAAAATATGTGTCGACTTTGTGTTTTTTTCTAAGATACCGAAATTTCAAATTCTTGGGAAAATGTTGCGATATTGCAACTATATTAGGGTTCCAATCAATCTACAGTATTTAAAATGTAACAATATTTGAACAGTGTCCTGCAATTGGCTGACCACCGGTTCAGGATGTACCCCGCCTACTGCCCAAAGCCAGCGAGGATAGGCTCCAGCACCCCCGCGACCCTTGTGAGGAAGAAGCGGTTAAGAAAATGGATGGTTGGATGGATATTTGAACAAGCAGTTTTTACAGTCGTGTGATTTCAAAGCTAGTTGTTCGGCGTTTTGTTGTGCAAATTTAATATGAGGTGATTGTTGACAATTAAGCCAAACTGCGATGTGATCTTAGACTCCTTTTAGGAGTTTTGTTATACAATATTTCATGTATGCTATCCAGTCGTGTTTTTGCTGGACAACGCTTGACTTGCAGAATATGCCAGTATTAATTTCTGGTTAAGTTCCTTACCAGCAAATTACAATGATGAACATACAGTAGCCTTCTTAGGGCCATGTCATGGTTTGTGCCTTGTTGTCACTTCATGATGTCATTCCATTGCAGTCCCAGTTGATGAATGCACATCCAGTAGCTGGTTCCCTCAACTGAGATCAGACACAAAATTGTAATATATGACTTCGGCGACCCGCCACTTGTTAGGATGTGGGATTTTATTACATGTTGTGAATTCTCAACATGTGGTTCTGATTTCCCCTGATGTGGAGCAGAGAGAAAATATGGAGATGGATGCAAGCAAAGCATGCATGCACTGTGTCAGCCGCTCTAGAACATTTATTTTATTTTTTTAAGATCACTGATCCATGCCTTTTGTACGACAGTGTATTAGGGCCACGTACAAATATATATACTTTTTAGGGGGCGGGGGCAATATGACGATAAAAAACTGGCAAATTTGCCACTTTTTAATATGACGAGAAAAAAGTGGCAAATTTGCCACTTTATAAACTGGCAACTATGGTATTGTTAATCTCTTCTAAAGCAATTAATATCTCCTTGTTTGAAAACCCGACCAAAAAGTACATTTAAGGAGTGCTTCCTCCGTAGACATTTTGCAAACTGTGACTTGTGTAGCCTGACATATGCGTTTCCTTTCTGTCGACACAAACAGCCACGCGGCGAGAAAAAAAAGTGGCAATTTTGCCACTTTATAAACTGGCAAATTTGCCACCTTTTAATATGATGAGAAAAAAAGTGGCAAATTTGCCACTTTATAAACTGGCAAATATGTCACTTTATAAATGGCAAATTTGCCACTTTTTAATATGATGATAAAAAAAAAAGTGGCAAATTTGCCACTTTTTAATATGCCGAGAAAAAAAGTGGCAAATTTGCCACTTTTGAAAGTTTCCTTTTTGTCGACACAAACAGCCGCGCGGTGAGAAAAAAAAAGTGGCAAATTTGCCAGTTTATAAAGGTGTTTACAAAGTGGCAAATGGCAAATTTGCTACTTTTTTTTCTCGTCATATTAAAAAGTGTCATTTTTTTTTCTCTCTAAAAAAAAACTATATATATATTTGTACGTGGCCCTAATACGCCGTCGTACCTTTGGCTTACTGACCCAGCAATGGTTAATTCCTAATGGCTGCTCTTGCAATGAATTGCCAGTCCTGGTCAGTGTGCCCTTATTGAGTTGCCTTGATTATATATTGTGCGCTGGTCATGGACTCATTACTTTAATGGTACTGCACTGACAAACTATACATTTCAAGATAAGGCTAGCATCTAAATGCTTTCTTTAATGCATTTTGACATGTGCTTATTGATGCTAATTCAATATGTAGTCAACGCGGATTTATGCCCAGATGTCAACATGAGGTATTACTGACAACGTTTGCTGTTAATAAAGCATTAATCAGGTCTGTGCATAGTCAGATAAGGGTGTAGTTGAGATCACTACACTTTACCGTATGATATGATGATTTAAAAAAAATATATATAACACTCTATCCTGCTGTCAACCTCACAGTTGTGAGTCGCTAGGTTCAAATCATACGCCGGTCTACCTAAGTTTATTTACCCATAGCATGTGACTACTTTGTGCACCGATAGATGAAACTAATTACTCTGTATTAAATATAAAATACATATTAGCACAGAAGAAAAGCAGTGCCATCTGTTGGGTATGTTGCACTGTGACTGCACCTGAAGAAAACCACTCATGTACAGCAGATATCCACACCACACATGAACTTGTTCGATAACTTTGCTTTCACAGGACGTTTTTCTGAGCCACAAACACTTCACGCAAAACAAAGTCCTGAACTTTTACAGCAGCTGTTGTGAGAAAAGTAGCAAATGGCGTGCACACACACACACCCCATCAAGTGTATTCCGCACACGTTGCCTACATATTCACTATAAAGTATTTTAATTCGAACTCCAGGCAAGAAACTTTTTCAGCCGTACTGTGCAATTGAATCCCACTCTGCTGAAATTAAGCTGTAGTTGTGAAATTCCCGAGCCGTCAGCCTGGATCATGTGATTATTAAATTGGTCCTGCTTACCTCTCAAATGTAATGCATAACGGCATTAAACAAATATGCGCCATATGCAGACTGGCCCTGACATTTAATGGGCTCTCTTATTGGTCCATGTTGATCTTCCACGCGGAGTTCACAGTTGGACAAGTAATTACAAAAACATAGCTTACACTTGGGGGTGATTTAAAAATAAAATGGAGAAACAACTTTCTCACTTGATGACTACTATTGTAAATTATAATAATCATACTGAATAACATGATTTGTCTGTGGTGGGTTTGTAATGAATTCTTATTTCTTACTTTAGCTGAAGTTAATATTTTTACATTTTTTTTCAAGAGTGTTTTTATTTAAATAATTTGTAAAATTGTATGGTGTCCTTGAGTATCTACAAAGTGGCCTCTTACTATAATGCATTATTATTATTATTATTATTATTATTGAAATTAGAAGAATAGAAAATTGCAATTAATTTTAAGGAAAAAAGCTATATTGGTATATATAGGCCTGTTGTTAAAATTATCTATCATTGTTTTTTGGGGGGGGGAAATTTTATTATTATTATTATTATTATTATTTATTATTAAAGTACCAGTAGAATCAGTAATCGGTATCGGTGACTATGCAATAGTTGAATAATCGTACTGGTTTTGGTCTAAAAAAAAAAACTGGCATTGAACATACCTAATAATAATAATAATAATAATAATAATAATAATAATAATAATAATAATAATAATAATAATATATTTTAGTACAATAGATTATAGTGAATCACAAATAAGGGTGTTTAAATGTCTTCCATAACCAAAACTTTGTGTATTCCATTTGCATAAAAATTGATGATTGACATGAATAAAAAAGCCCTTTGCTATTAAATGTTATATGAGCATACATGGTTTTATGATAACAATCAATGACCCAATAAAAACCAGGACTTAGTTTGGGATATTAAATGTTTAAATCATTATTAAAAGGTGTGTTCACCAAAAATATCAATGAATTCCACTTTTACTATAATTTTTCAACTGACCTTTGAGTCCCCGATTTGTTGATACATACTGTATGAGAGTGGTATTGATTTTCATACTGGCAAGAAAAAAAGAGCACTGCCCCTCCCCAAGTCTTCTTTTTGAATGCTTTTCACATAAAGAATTAGGTCAACTCAGACTTAATATAACAGCATAGACAGCAGTGATGAATTGGAAGATTGTGGCTTACCTTAAAAGGTCCAATGTTGAATTCTATTGAACCAAATTATCTTGAAAGAATGTTTCACGAGTAGTTGGAGTCACTCTAGTAGTTTACAACACCAAAACAAAAAATGGAATTGTATTTAAAACGTTTGTCTCTGTGTGCCCTGGGATTGGCTGGCTACCAGTTCAGGGTGTACCCCGCCTACTCCCGTAGCCAGCTGGGAGAGGCTCCAGCACCCCCCGCGACCCTTGTGAGGAAGAAGTAGTGATGTGCTTCTCGGGTCGAATCCCTGAAGCGTGTGCCGAGTAATGCAGATGAGTGGTTCATGAACGGCGTGTCAATGCGTGTGTTGATGACGTACGTGGTGACGTTTGAAGCCCCACGAAGCAGGTGTACCACGTGACTGATTCAGGAAATGATTCGCTAGGTTTGAGTGTAGTTCGAAATAAAAGCGGCAAAGAAACGCTATGGATTCCCCTTCACTTTTTGTGTTTTCGGGTCCCTTATTGCGCTACTTTTTTTGCTTTTGGCATTCGATTTGACGAGCTTCTTTTTGCGATGGAACCAGCAAGAAAGAGATTTTCCCTTGTTTAGGAGCACTTTGAGCAGATCTCACATCAGAAGGTAATGCACTGTAATTACGGTACTATTTTAACAGATTCCAATAATAAAATAAAATAAAATGTGACAACACATAAAATTCACATTTTTCTGTTCACAGTTGAAAGTCCCCTTCAGTACTGGGAATCACAGAAATATACGCGTCTAATTCTATACAAACTTGCTATCTCATATCGATGCACCCCTGCTTCATCAGTACCATGTGAAAGAGTTTTTTTCCAAAGCAGGTGAAATTCTCTGCAAAAAAAAAGAAACCGCCTGAGTCCAAAAACTTCGGAAAAAAATCGTTTTTAAATAAAAATGAATAAGCACTTTATTTTACCTCTTTATTTCACATTTTCACTTGTTGCATAAGTACAAACATAGACAAAGTAACACAGAACAATTCATGTTAAAACACTCTTCAAATATATATTCTTTTGTATTTAGAGCATGATTTACACCCCACCATTTTATTGCATGCACCAAGCATGTTATACATTTTTCTGTCCACATGATGGCGTAGTCGAGGAAATGAATCATCTTGAAGCCCCTACGTGTGTGTGAAGCATTTCACTGCAGGGCTTCACGGCTTTACGGGGCTTCATTTTGCCATCACTAGGAAGAAGCGGTTAAGATAATGAATGTATGGATGGATGATCCGTGTTTAGTTTTGGTTCGTTAGGATGCTCTATCCACCTGTGTCATCTACCGGGTTCCTTGATTCTATCAGTTCCCTCAGCCACCTGTGTCTTGTACAGGTGCTCCTCATTATCTCATTAGTGTGCTTGTATTAATGCTGAATTTGAGGAAGGTGGGAAGTTGGACATACAGTATCTCCGAGCAAAGATGGCTGATTCTGATAAATTGTTTGTTGTTCTGGTTAGCACAGTCAGTCAAAATCACGTTTTGGTTAAATAACAAATAAATAAATATGATTAGAATCGTGTAAATTACGTTTTGCCATTCACAGTCTTTGTCTACAGGGGTTCGCCATTGTCAAGTAACGTTAGATTAATAGCTGGGCTATATAGACCCTTCCAGCTGATGTCACTGCTTAGCTCCCGCAGCGCCTCCCGGAGAGCAAACATCCCATAACAAATGAATGTAGAGAACTTGATTTTCGGCAAGTGTTTTCGTTCAAAGGTGAGAAATATGTCAAGTGTCACAAAAAACTTCCCGAGTAGGTCACTACATTACTGCGAATCATTGAAACCAGTCGTTTGGAGCCGCTAGCTACAAAAAAAAAAGGAGTTTGTTGGGGGGCAAAGTGGAAGTATAGAAGCCCAAGGTATGTTGTTTTTAGTTGAAGCAGTATGTTGATCACTACTTTCATGGTGTAAATTGTCATTCATTAAATCGTTTGTGTCCTTTTGTGTCGTCTTGCTGTATATGGAAGTCTTCGAGCTATCTTAGTTGCTAGCTGCTAACAAGCAGACCACACGTCGTTTACTACACATTCCTCAGCAGAAATCAAGCCTGAGTTAAAGTGTTAATTGTAATAATCGTGCTAAATCGTTAACTTTTTGTTCAAAATGACTTGAATACTTGTGCAAATAAAGTATGTTTCACTGGAGATAATATGGTTCATTCATCACGTCTGCCTCGATTTTACAATCAGAGGTTAATGTTATGACCAACTGTATATGAAAAAGAGAAAAACTACCTGATATAAAATGATCTGAGCATATCCTCGTACTTTTTGTGGGTGCAAAGTAGTTGCGTCGAAGTTTTGCTCGCAGTCGCGCTAGCCATCGTGCTCGTCTTTCACTCCTCACTGTCTTCCGTCTGGTTTAGAATCCCTGCCGGCAGCCGAAAGAATGATCTCATCTCTATTTGAGCTATTAGAGCATCCGTTGGCTGCGCACAAGTTCACCATAGCATTGGTAGCTGATTTATCAACTGTTTGACCTATTTTCTAGCTCACACTGATTGTTTTCTAATTCACTCGCATTGACGTCCTGACCGCCACCGCTAGGGGCGCACTTCAATGTGACGTCACACTGGAAGGGTCTATAGTGAATGAGGGTTTAGGGTGGACATTCGGACACAGCCAAAGAGGATTTCTTTGTTCTTTAATAATGTTACTGGAAACTTTTGAAAGTCTCTGACAGTGACTTGATGAAAGCTCGAAGTTTGAGTTGAGTTGGCAGAGTGTAGTACAGTCCAATAGTGGTTAGCATGTCTGGCTCTCATTTAAGATTCCATAAGTTAGAATATCAACTCTGGACTTCTTATGTTGAGTTTGTATGTTCTACCCCAAAACATGGACATTTGGAGTATTGAAAACGCAAAAAAATATCCACACAGTTGGTCTGAATGTGTGCGTGCGTGTGATTGGTTGTCAACACGGGCCCTCCAAATGTATGGCATTGTACCTCACCTTTTGTCCAAATTCAGCTGGGATAGGCTCCAGCTCAACCCTGTAAGCCGCATGAGGACAAGCACAATACAAAATGGGTGGATGAATGGATGGAGGATGAGTCATCTTGCACAATCAGACACTTTTTTTTAGGAGCACCCTGCATATTTTAGCATTCATAACAATGTCATGGTTTTTAATTAGGGATGTTCAATACCACTTTTTCCAGACAGATACCAGTATGAATACTCGATTCTTCAGTAGCCCATAACAGGGATAAACTTATGTATTTGTATTGTTTTATCTGAAGGTTCATTGGTACAGTACAATGATTAATGATAAGAATTAAACATTACTATAAATACTGGGACAAAAAAAGTCCTTTGTATGATGCATCTAAGCCTTGTAGACTTCAACTACAATAATAAGATATAGACAATATGTCTACCTGATTATTTTTTCTGCAGGGGAACCAAAGTATGCAGCTCTGTTTATTAAGATGTACAGAGTGCAGTGCATCATGGGAACTCCCTTGATATAGTCGACGCCTGCAGCAACATAACAAGGCTCGGGGCTGCTTCTGATATGAAACACTTGGCTTTTGTTGTCAACAGTCTTGTTTTTGTAGCCGGCGCGCTGCTTTCTGCTTCTTGGTGTGCGCTTGGTGTGAGTGTGAAGCCCAGGTGTGGAGAACGATGTGTGACCATTAGCATGATCGCATCAGGACACGGGTGCGATCCTCTGGGGTTATGGGAGACAGCGATAGTATCTAGTTTCTTCAAAACAAACCGGTCAGAGAAGTGAGCTTTAAATTTGTTTTTAATACTCATATTTAGCATGTCAAATTGACCCATTTTTATAGTTAAAAATAGAAAAGTTCAGTAAAACAGATATGAATGCTTTGATTGCCTCATACTTACTTGCACTGTGAAAAAAAAAACTGTAGAATACAGAATTGTACTTTTTATTTTACATTTTTTTTTTAAATATTTAATTTATAAAAATAAACTGATTTTATGTCAAACATAAAATAATATGAAATCACTGTATCTTTAAAAACACACAATATTTACGTTTTTGTTTTTTTGTTTTTGTTTTTTACAAAAAATACATTGGAAATGCATATATTGATTGTTAAAATATGTTCACAGATGTATCATCCATCCATCCATCCATCCATTTTCTTGACCGCTTATTCCTCACAAGGGTCGCGGGGGTTGCTGGCGCCTATCTCAGCTGGCTCTGGGCAGTAGGCGGGGGACACCCTGGACTGGTTGCCAACCAATCGCAGGGCCAGATGTATCATAATTTCACAAATATTCGTCTGTTATTTAATGCAATAAAATGTAAAATTCAACTTTAAAACCCTAAAAAAAACAAAAAAACAAAAAAAAAAACATTTATTTTTGTTAAGAAATTAACTCTAAAAAAAAATCGTAATTTTACCATAACTTCTTTGTGAATTGACAATGTTTTAAAATTGATAATAACTAAATTTCTGTAATATCATATAGATGGTAGCATTCATTGTATGGACAATTGTTTTGAAAGGACATCTAATGAGCTATACACTGTTAAAAAAAAAAAAAAAAAAAAAAAATCCTTAAAAATAATAATAATAATAATAATAATAAAAAATCCATCAGCTGAGGTGCCAGAAAAAAACTGTGAATTTCACAGTATTTTTCTGGTCCCCCAGCTGCCGGAAAAATTACTGTTTTTTTGTTTGTTTGTTTTTTTTTGTTGTTTTTTTTTAATGAGAAAGTAATTTATTGTTACTTACACTATTTTTATGGCGCCCCTGCTGCTGGAAAAATTACCACTTTATATATATATATATATATATATATATATATATATATATATATATATATATATATTGCGAGTGCATGCATAACTGGAATAATTACAAAGGTTACAACATTAATAAAATTTTACATCACTCAAGCAGTCAGCGAGTATATTGTGAAGAGTTGGATGTTGTCATTGTCGTCGCTATGTGTTAGCCTAGTGACATTGCCTATCAAAAGTGCTTGTGGTATTGGTACTTGGTTTCAGCGACTACTCAAGAGTTGAGTATTTGTACTGGTATTGTTAAAAACAAAACAAAAAAAGGTGGTGAGAAAGGGCTTACTTTTTTTTTTTTTTGTAAGAAAGCCTGAAAGCATGAAAACATGACCTATTACAGAGTTGTGTGCTGACATTATCCTTAAGCAAACATTGCAAAGGGGAAATATTAACTTCAAATTTAAATTAACTTTTTAATTGCTTTTGCACAAATATTTGGGTCCTGAAGTGTCTGCTGTGTGAAATTGCACAACCAAGTAACTCTTTTGTTATGTTATTTTTATGTTATTCTTGCCTTTTATTCTTAAACCACAATGACTTTTTCTACAAAGTGAACACTCATCTTTAGAACTTTCTGTACAAAGAATAATGTGTTGACATTGTTATTGCTGTGTCCTCTAACAATCAATATTTAATCCTATTTAACATCCTTGATGAAAGACATGAACAAGTGGAAAAGTGGCTTGAGAGAGAGAGAGAGAGAGAGAGAGAGAGAGAGAGAGAGAGAGAGAGAGAGAGAGAGAGAGAGAGAGAGAGAGAGAGAGAGAGAGAGAGAGAGAGAGAGAGAGAGAGAGAGAGAGAGAGAGAAAAAAAATGACCGGCTCTCGAGGGAGGGTGCCGGCTCTCATCGTTCACTTATTCATACCGGCTCGTTCGCGACCAACACATCACTAATCAATGTGTGTTCAAGTCTTGTGCTGGCGCTGGAGTCCAAACCAATTGACAACTCACTGGACTGGTGGGCAACAGGGGCTAATGTGTGTCAACTACATGGTCACACTCACATCCCGTCTGCTATAAGAGTAATGGATTGGCGGTTGAATATAGGGCAAGCGCGCTGGGTCATGCTGCATCACCGGCCGCTGTGAGATAATGTGTGGTTAGCTTTGACAGCGTGGGAGGAGACCTGTGATTCGCTGCCGCTTGAGAGAGAATTCTTCAGCAAACGTGGTCCTGTATGTGCGGATGAGCATATGCGTGCGTTCATAATATGCATTTGTTTTGTCATCGCACTCTGGGATGAGAGAAAAAAAAGTTTGATGATACTTTCTGCTGATTTATGAATGAGTCTGTCACATAAGAAATATATTGGCACCTCCAAAATCTTATGTGTAAAGTTAAATGCTTTTAGCATGGACGACATAGTGGTTAGCATACCTCACAGTCAAGAGAGACCCTTGGTCCGAGGTACAGTACATTGAAAACTCTGTTGATATAAATGGGAGTGTCCCTGCCATTGACTAGCGATCAATGCGGGTGACCCAAAGTCAGCTACGATAGGCCCCAGTTCAACTGCAATCCTCATGATGATAAACAGGAGTCAAGAGCGGTTCTGTCAATGTTGTTTTTGGAAGCCATTTTAGTCTTAGTCTTTTGGATGAAACTGCTGATTAGACTTATTCTGCTGGGTTTACAACTTAACAATTTCACTGTCTCAGGCTAAAAACTGAAAGTCAGAAGAAGGTTTTAGAGCGAGCGAGCTAGTTAGCTAGCTAGCTAGCTTTACTGGAGTCAGAGTATGCTGCCACCATCTTGATCATTTAGGGTAAGGTGATAAGCTCAGCTGTTTTATATTAGTATTTTTTCGAATCTTGGTATTATAACATGTTTGGTATTATATTATTAAAGATACTGTCTGACGGTTTTCCGTTGCTGTCTGTAAACGCAACATTCAAAACTGACACTCGAGGAAGTCGAGGACAGCAGCCAACCAGGTACGAGCCTTTAAAGGTGCAGTTCGGAATGATTTATTATGGCTTTACCGGGACATTTCTGGGCGGAGATTCAACATTTTCCTTCTATCCAAGCTGCTTGTGGGAGCAAAGTACAATCAGTGGCATATGCAAATTCAGCTGTCCGAACACCTGCTCCTGATTGGTGGGTTGCTTTTTTGCTTGTTCCTGGTTGGCTGCTTTCCTCTGTCAGTTTTGAACGTTGTCTTTCCAAACAGCAACAGAAAACTGTCAGACAATACCTTTAAGTTTTTCAGTCTGGGTGATGTGACACAACCAACAACCAATAGATGAGCATTGAGATCTAAAAAACCCTAAAAGTTTCCTGTGACTTTCAGTTTTTAGTCTGAAACTGTGAAAGCCGTAAGGTGTAATCATGCCCGCTCCCCCAGTTCGTTAAAGGTTACAAACGGTTCCAAAGAATTCTCGCCAGATGTTCACAAACAGTATTAACGGTTGCAAACAGTTTTTATTGTCAACCAAGACATTTGAACACGTTCAAATCAAAACCGTTTGCGATCTTTAACTAACCCTGACGAAAAATCAATATTTGCTGTGTTCACAAAAATTCGCAAGCCTTTGCTGCTCAGTGAGAGAAGTGATATGTGATAGTTTCAATCCAGATGTAGCAAAAACAGATTATCACAGTCTAGTTTCAGTGGAATATTTATTTAACTATTCATACAATGTTTAAGTATAACTTTTAATGTTATCTACTATACAAGTGTAACAAAGTCAATAGTTGAAGTTTTGAATGAAAATGCAAGATAACAGGGCTCTGAATATTTGTAAGACCGTAAGTTCCCAAATGTTGATAATCATTTGACGCGCACAAGCCCCATTACTTAAGAGGTTCCACTGTATTGGATTCAACCTAATCATGTTTTTCCATGCTTCGGCGGAGGACCTTTATGCAAATCCACCTCAAGGTAGAACACCCAGCTCAAGCTAGTTATTTCTGTTTCCGAGATTTTGTGTGAAAAACATGCAAGGATCCATTTTGAGGTCGCTCCTGCTTGGAAAATAATCAGCTTTTCCTGTGAGTGTCACGCAACCGCCGAGAAGTCTGTGTTCATTGAGTAATTCTGCTTCCTAAAAAAAAAAAAAAAAAAAAAAAACCTGCTTGCTTTAAGTTTTGCAAGTGATGTGGAGAAGGTAGTGTGGAGATGGTAATGATAGACAAATGAAGCTTCATGAAGCACTAGTGTTCTTTTTTTTTCTTTTTTACTCCTCTAGATGGCAGTCATGCGTTAAAGATGCAGTGGAAATTTAATCAGTTTCCATAGCACTAGCCTTTTTATATTTTAAGAGCACCATCTAGAGGAGTAAGATAATATCATCAGTGCTTCATGAAGCTTCATTTTTCCCATCACTAGGAGATGGGATGGGATGAATGGGGGTAAAGTAAAGAATGTGGCCGGTAAAATTTTGGTGAATTCAGGTGCAGATCTGAATAAAATTGACGGATTCATGTTTCACTGTTACAATCTACTTGCAATGGGGCAAAGTGGGGCAGTGACCCACCAGATCCAGCAGATGGTGCTGTAGTGGAAACAAACTGTTGCAATTGTCTTTCATTTTGTAATGTGCAATACTACAAAAAAAAAAAAAAACTGCAGTGGAATCTTTCATTTTGGATTGTTTATTCTCTTCTCTTAGTTTCCAAACCTATAAAGACAAACTCTTGAATTTTATTATACTCCAGAACTTTATAATGAATTTTATGTTCATTGTGTGCACTGGCGCAATGATGCACTCCAATAACATTTGGACCACATTTATTACTTCTTATTACTTCTGCAGTTGCCACTCAAATTAAGTTAACATCTTTACAGCCCTCCGTGAAAGTGGCTAAAATGCCACACGGTATAGCTGGTATTTAATTTCTTGTGTAGAGCGCTTTACCAGCCGTGACAGAATTGCAATGCGCCCGGTGCTGCAATTTAATAACACATTCAGTTAGTTACTGAGACAAATCAAATCAAAATTGATTTAGCGTCAGTATTGGGTGCCCACTTGTCAAAGTGACACGTAAAAAAATAAATAATTTTAAAAAATGAGCACATGGGTGTGCTGGAATGGGAGTGAAGTGGGCTCATGCAGCGGTTAGTGACTGATAGCAAATAATCTTAATTATCTTCAGTCCCTGGAGCCGCATTAGACTGTATGCAAACAGCTCCCCCGGGGGTGATCGTCTGCTGTTTTCCTCTCATCTAATCTAAAGTCTTTATGTTCTCTCTTTTGGCACATATCCCGGCCCTAGTGTCAATTTATGACTACACACGCACACGCACACACACGTCTCCGGTTGTTTTTGTGTTGAGAGACGGTTTGTGTGAGTGTCGTATTTGCGTGTTTGTGTGTATGCTTCATAAAACTCAAGGAAAGCTTTTGAGTGTGACATGCACTGACAGCATCACCCAGCTGAACCAAGCTGTCACTGTTGTTGCCCAAAGCGAAAGCCACCTTCGGAATGCAGCATCAATAAAAGCTTCCTCTATCTGGCTCCCTCCAAAAAAGCTCGACTTTGAAGGATTTTCCTCTCTATAAATACATTTAAGAGTTTTCTTTGTGTATTTGTGACATGTTGTTGTCTTCCCGAGCTGAATACTCTGGAGAAATGCAATGTTTTTGCAAGGCTGAAAATAGTATTGAACGAATACCGTGTTCCATGACTTTTGGAGCATTTTCTGAACCATATGAAGAAATGTATAATCAACACTGCTTTGGTGTTAAACCCTAGTAGCTTAAAGAAAGCTCTGGTAAAATGACATGGCTCTAGGAATGATGATGGCAAGCATCTTCAGTGATCCTGCTAAATCAATGTTTGATAAACTTATTGACATGTGCTTGATGTTGTATGTTTAAATGTTCCACCACTTTTCGGCTATTGTCCATGACGTACTCTTTTGTGCTGCTTCTATGTGTATCCCGCCAGTAAACTTTTTGTATTGGTTCGCCTGAGGGAGCTATTAAAGTGACTTTTGGTCCGAAAAGCTGCTAGTACTAGTCACTAGCAAATCAAAGTATCCAGACTACTGTTCTCTCACTCAGATGGAAATGTTTGGATGATGTCTCTTATGAGTGGAATGATTGTTATTCCCCTCACTCTAAAATAAAATTAAATTGAAACACTAAACAACCAAGTGACATAAAATATTTAGCCTAGCTAATGCTAAGCTAACTTGTGTCTAAGGTCCGGCATCCCAGTGTACAAACTCCCTTTATTTGTTGGTCGGACGGCGTGAAAAGCCAACAGCGACGTAACAACAAGGACGCTAATGCTGTCACAACCAAAGTAACTTGCAATTAACATAATATTTGCATAGTATTGCTTCAGAAATGGTTTAATACAATATGCGAAGAACATTATAGCAGCAATGAGGTCCTCCGAGAGTGCGACTGAGCGATATAATTTATTCACCAAACTGCAGACTTAGTGAACTAGTATTTTTATTCAGTGAGCATTATCTCATTTAGAGATGGTGCACTGTGGTGCCGATGGCTCCGCACACCACAGGTGAAGACAGAGATACATTAGTGAATGATGGTCCAGTTAGCACCAGACTGGGTCCCACCTGCTTCCCGTTTGGAGTCATGGTGTGCCTGTTTGTTCCTAATGTTCCTGCGGTTTCAGGTTTTACTGTTCTTTCTTAGATTATTAGTGATTCATGCTTGCTGTCTTTGTCAGGATGTATGATGGTCATACTTTCCATCCTTGTATGTTTTTTGTTTTTTTTTGTTTTTTTATAATCCCAGTTTTCTGTGCCCTGCAGCCATACATACAAGCAGCAAGGCAGGTTTAGATAAGGACATTCTGTCTCCATAACGTTGGATTTCTCTGGATCAAACATAGAGTGCACATCACAAAGACACACACCAATTATATTACCCAACTTCCATTCGAAGTGACACCAGTCAGTGGTCCAGCCTCTGGCCTGATACTTCAAACAGCTTTCACCATTCTCCACTCTGTGCTTCCAATGTTTCCATTGCTCCAACGTAAGACGTATTTTAGAATTCCGGTGTCGCTCTTTCATGATTTGTACCTATTTCCTCTTGTTTTTACTTGGATGGCGTATTATTATTATTATTATTTTTTATTTTTTTTTACCTTATTTCCACGGTCCTCTGACTGAGTCTGTATCAAAGGATTCTTCTATCTGAGAAATCTGTACCTTTCACCTTAATGTAAACAAGCTGTGACAAGCAGTTTGCTTGCATCTTAATGGATTTAAAGGGCAGTTGATGACTGTGTGTGATTCACATTTGCTGAAAACGCACAAACACTCAAACAGTTTAGCTGACACTTTCTCCAGTTTTGATGTGTTATGTGCAACAACTTGCTATCATGAACTAATATGATTCAATAATGTTCAGAAACCAGGTTTTATCAATCACAAATCCGAAAAAAGGTACAAGAATGTAATGAGAGGTCTTAGTGTGTTTGTGTTAGTTAATGTGCATTGGTGCGACAGGGTCTATGGCACAAAGACGGCCAATTAAAAACTATTGCCTGCAGCAATGAACCAATGGTAGCAGGGCGCCAATGCGATTCCCCACCGTCAATATGCTAACACAACACAGATGTGGCTGGGTGCTGTATTTGCATCTGTGAAATCTACTGTATATTTTTTTTCTTGTGTAATATGACCGTTTTTTTTTTTTTTTTTTTTTTTTTTTATACAGTCACTTGACAGTGTTCTGCCAGTGGCTGACATTTCCAACATGAATTAGAAATGGCAGCTTGTCTAAATCAGTGTGTAATGCAATTTAAAATTGTGTAAGTGTTAAAAGTGTGACTGAAGGCCAGAAATCATGTTGAATTCTACATGATTGCCTTTTTGCTGCAGTACTCAAAAATGTGTCCTCCAAATCGTGATTATAAATTCCAAGTTCTCAATAACTCTGTCAATACTTCCTTTATAAAAATATGTATCGGCACAATTGCGCTAATTTGCGTACAGGTACTTGATGGCATTTTCACAATGGTGAGCTAAGTAACCGCTAACCTTGTATTGTATTCTCTGACTGTAATAATTGATCCAGTTTCTGCATTACTTATTCTCATTAGGGTTGTGGAGTGAATCCAGGGATGATTCTAGGGTCAGAGGTGAAAGCTGTTGCAGGCAAGATATATTTAACTGTTTTGTATATTTTACCCCGGGTTTTCACTGGATGCGGTTGCGGTGCGGTGCGTCTTGACTGCGTGCTCCGGACGGGTCAATTTTTTTGTCAATCCACACCGGCTCCGCACAGCTGCGGTCCGGCAGCTCCGTCGCCGCCCACTTCCCAACGTGTCTCGCGGGACCGCGCGCGAGCGATCATGTGGCATTTCACAACGAGAGGTGGACTTCTTTTGATTTAACCTTTTCTTCTTCTTCTGCTATGAGATTCCATGCAGCATCCTTTTTTTGGTTGTCCTTGTAAAGTATATTAATAACGAGAGTCGGGTCAGTGCGGGTCCACTCTTTATTTCTGTCTTCCCCGTCCGGCTGCCGCTCAGTACGGCAAGCGAGACGGGCACAACAAGCAATCGCAAACATCAAACTCACAATACATTACAGTCCTTATAAAAAGGATGTGCCGTGTCATATATTATTTTGTGGTTTTCCACCTCCAATATAAACCTCTCCTCGTCCATGTTCGCTGGTGTCTAAACCGTGAATGAGCACATGGCCCGGCGACGCCCACGTCACGTTTTGCTGAAAAACTTGCGAAATAGGAGCTGGCGAGTGTTTTATTCTGAAAGGTAACCGGAAATTTATTTTGAAACTGCGTCGGTCTTCCTGTCCCGCTCGATGTGTTTTGTGCTAGCTTGCCATTTGCCGGAGGCCTACCGCTGTGGCGTCCGGCAAAAATAGAAAATAGGTCTATCCTTGCGGAAGGCTTGCGGCATGCCGCAGGCCTTCCGCAGTCGACACGCAACGCACCCGCAAGCGGTGTAAACTGCACCATTCGAATGAATGGAATCTAATTGCTTACATCGCCGGACCGCACCGCAACCGCACCGCAACCGCAACCGGTGAAAACCCGGGGTTAGTGTAATTTCATTCCCACAATAATGAAAGAGAAGTATAATATCCCTTTTTGGTCACAGGTATTCAGTCAGTTATTGATATATTGATTATCAGGCACATTGTTAGACAGCTAAGGGGTCCTTCGGTGCACCATTTTACACAAGAACATGTGCACATACTGTATGTGGCAACAGTGGTGAGGGAAAGAATAGTAATATTGCAAACGATACCAAGCAGACATGAGTTCATCAGATTATTATTAAATATAGAATAGATAAAGAGAAGCAGTATTTAAAATATTCACATAGAATTGCCATCTTGAGAAATAAAAACATTTAGTTGTACGCAAATGGTGGCTAGTGAACAAAAACAATCTTTCATCTTAATGTACACACATCTGTTAAATATTTTCATATCACTCGGAGTCACGTTTGTTAGATTCTTAATAATTGGGCTCCCACTTCAAGTACATCATTTCAACCATTTCAAACTGCTGTTCCATACGAAAAAGTACCATATATAAACTATTATATTCAAATTTCACTCTGAATTTAATCATTAATCAAACTTCATGCTGGAGCAACATGAAGAAAATGCAGCAAGAGAGTCAAGAAATCAGTGAAATGCTGTATCTCATTTTTTAAATCCATTTCCCTTTCTACAGAAATGATCCAGCAAATACACATAGCATAATCCGAGACTCTCAGTGTTTGTAAGCAGCAGGCTACATTTGTCAGCGTTGGGGAGTCATGACTTTCACTTTTTCCTCTTTAATTTAGACAGCTGGAATGCCTGGAGAAAAGATCTGATTCCTCTTGTTGAGATGTTTGGTTGAAACTGAAATCTGGTAACTGCTGTTGGCTATCAAGCATCCGCTGTACATAATGTGATGGATGGAATCTTGCAGGGTGGAGATATTGAAATTGTGAATGTGTCAAACTCTCAGTGGATATTTCAAGTGATTACACAATTTGTCAAAATTTGTCAAAAGACTTAGACATTCAGGAAGTATCAGGTTTTTCAGGTATACAGTATATAGGCTGCCTTGTTCCGTTTGAAAATTGCCACAGAAACCTCCGATTCATTACACAGTAGTTGCATCATCTTTATATGTAAAGAAAAAATCTGTGGAAAAATGATTGTATTGACGTGCTTCTCCAACAATTATTTTCAGAAAAACAGGAAAATTAAATCCACATGCTTTAATGTCATGATTGCACCCCCCCCCCCCCCCCCTCCCTTGAGACACAACCATAACTTGATGTTGATGAAAAGTCCAAAGGATTCTAATTCCCACTCCCAAAAATCTTTTTCCAGGAGGAATTCTCGTTTTAATGCTGCTGCGGCCTACTTTTCGATTCTGACTGACGACAGGCGCTGACTTGATGACTTAAGTGGCAACAGTCATTCCGCAGGCACTTGGTTTGGGGACTGGAGGATTAGATATTTGAGACCTTCAGCCTAGTATAGGTCGGTTGCAATCACGTGATTCCGGCGGCGCGCGGAATTCAACTGGGGGTCAGGAAGTAGGGAACACCCATTGAAAATGATGGAAAGCGACTATGCAAAAGCGTTGTGTGAGCTTGGACGTAGCTGACAGGTTCTAAAAATAGTAAATATGTCGGATATGATCCTTACACTCTGAGGGAAAGAGATTTTTCCTAACTCGTGTCGGATTTGCCTGGTGTGGAGGCAATCGACATCACGGACTACCTCGTCCTCCAGACACCGCACTACACCGCGAGCCAAATGAAGGCGCATGAAAGCCTGGAGGATTACAACTATTTTGTGTGTGGTTAGGTCAGCGAAATTGGATCAAAAGAAGCACTAAATGACTACCGTCTTGTTTTTGTTCAGGGGAGAAAATGTACACAAAGGCACCACTGGCATCAGACAACAAGCTAACTGGCTAACTGCTACTTTACCTGCTATTTTCTACGTGTTGCTAGGTTAACCATTCTCAGAGGTCTAACGTATGCTGTGGCCTTCCTGGAAGAAGGACCTCAATTTAAGAACCACTTGTTGTAATAGCTAACGTTTAGCATTTAGCATTGCTAAAAACAAAGACACAGCCACCTAGCATGGACACACAAGCAAACTACACATTTTTTTTATCATGGTTCGCTATGTTTCCAGCCATATCACACCGGCCTGTTGAGAGTTTTATTCACCGATGTAAGTAGTTTCATTACTGCAGCCTTACCTTTCACAAAGTGATCACTGCATAAACGAGCGTTGTCCGACTTTGTTGGGCCGCGAAAGTAGCTTTTATTTTTTTTGTCGATTAGACATAAACAGCACAAAACTTCGGCATTTTCTCTACATTTTCTTATGGGAAAGTTACTTCCTGTCCCCCATCTTGGGTTGGGCACTTGTCGTGACGTCACATGAAACCCACTTATAGTTTGCCTTTGAGCTATGATGCAAGGATCCTTTCTTTAATATTTTAGTAAAATTTTGAACTTTACGATTCAGAAAAACATTTAAGGAAAGGTGCATCCCACAAGTTGCATAAAACGATTTGAAAACCCCGTTTGATTCAGTGATACTTTCGCATACCACTAGAGGGTTCTAGTGGTTCTTATGCTAAACTTTGAGAACCACTACTCTATTGTAATGTTTTATTTGACCCACAGTTGATCACATCAACTTTTCTTTGAGTTGTTGACTTTCCATTTGTCGCTAAATTAGATTTTGTTGGCAATTTCATGCTGCCGGCGTTAGAAATGTGCCTTGTTTGATGACTTGTATTTCCAGACTCAACATTCACTGGCACTCGTCTTCTTCTGGCTTTTGATTTGTTTTCCAAGCATCTGAAAGTCTCTGATGTGGTTGCGTGCTAATTTGCACACCCCGACATACTAGAATGTGCACTTCCAAATTTTACAGCAAGTCGAAGACAGTAAATCCAGAAGCTTTATGGGAATCCTTTGTTAATTACGATTTACCTTGTGCGGGGTGGATTTCCTTGAATCTTCTGAAACAAATCCCTCATGAGCCAAGAGAACTGTCTAAACACGCATATTTTAATCTCATTTAAAATAGACAAAAGACTGATGGTGCACCCTGCTTGCCAACATTTTTTTATGTACCAACCCAATCAAACTGTTGTCACCCATAATTTGTCTGCTTAGGACATATGGAAGCACTATCGATCAAGGTAATGCTGATAATTTATTGGAGGTGCAAAAATGAATTAATGCTGCTGGATGTGTTAAAAAAAATAGTGATTTCCTCTATCAAAAAACTACATATCTTTCTTTGATTCAGTGATACTGCATGTATGTGGGGATCAATTGCTGAGGCTCCATGTGAATGAAATGAAAGATGTTTATTTCCTTAAATGTTGCTCCATTTGTATGGGCCATGCATTTGTGAGATGAACAGCACAGTTGGGCTGGAAATTGAAGGCAAATAAACACGTGTTTCAGTGGTGTGAACGTTATTGTTATGATTCGAGCAACCAAACACTCATTTCTGACCCTATTATGTAATAATTACCTTCACCTTTGTCTTCAATCCTGTAATTATCCATGAAAAAAAAAACATAGTTATAATGTTGTACAGTTGTATATACAGTATTGAAGGTGGGACAGCATGTCAATATTTTGTTGTGCATCATACAGTATCTATCACAGAGTACTGTAATTGGTACTAGGGCCTAATTCACATGGATTTATTATTATTATTATTATTATTATTATTATTCATCCATCCATTTTCTTGACCGCTTATTCCTCAAGGGTCGCGGGGGGTGCTGGATCCTATCTCAGCTGGCTCTGGGCAGTAGGCGGGGGACACCCTGGACTGGTTGCCAGCCAATCGCAGGGCACACAGAGACGAACAACCATCCACACTCACAAGCACACCTAGGGACAATTCGGAGCGCCCAATTAACCTGCCATGCATGTCTTTGGAATGTGGGAGGAGACCGGAGTACCCGGAGAAGACCCACGCGGGCACGGGGAGAACATGCAAACTCCACCCAGGAAGGTCCGAGCCTGGACTCGAACCGGAGACCTCAGAACTGGGAAGCGGACGTGCTAACCACTCGACTACCGTGCCGCCATTATTATTATTATTATTATTATTATTATTTTAAACCAATTCAAATATTTGGCAGTCTTACAACGGTAAATCTATGCAATACAGGCAGAACGTTTGACTGTTTTATATTACTTTGTACTTTAGTATTTGTTCATTTTTTACAGCACATAGAAAAATTTGCAAAATCGTCTGATTCTGATGATTTTTTCGGGGAGGATGGGGAACGTTAGAATTTCATTATCTTTGTCTGATGCTGTAATGTGTTAACGTGCAAAAAAAAAAAACAATGGCAAAAAACAGCCGATTTATTTATTTATTTATTCAGTTATTTATTCACTCATCCATTTTCTTAATAGTGAATATTGGCCAATTAAAGGGACTGGTCAATTAATGTAAACTCCCGTGAATTATACTATTATTTATTTTTGCTTATAAAATCATCCCAAATCAAGGGGTCGTATATAATAAGAAATGGCAATTTTTCACATTGTTTAGATATTTACCAGTAGCTCCCAACCTAGGGGTTGTAAAATAAATACAAAAATAAATAATGTAATCACTGATTTATAGCACATTTCATACACAACATAACTCAATATGCCTCACATTCTGTAATTAAAATTATATTTAAAATCAATTACAACTATTTTCAAACATGTTATTTGAAAAATACTTTGAACCTGGTTGAAAAGCATTTACACTTGGTAGGTATATATTAGGGATGTAACGATATCCAAACAGCACGATGCGATATTATCACGATATGAAGGGGACGATACGATAATTATCACGATATTGTGTTGGCGATATTTTAAAAAGTTCACAATATTGTAAAACCAGAGCTCATACTAAAAAAAGCACAATATTGTGCTTTTGTACATAACAGCAATGCATATAAACCACCTACAATATCTAATAACACTGTTGAGGTACTTACTTGCTAATGCAAGCACACATTGATCGCTTCACAAGCAAATTAGGTTCCCCTTCATCTGACAATTAGCATAAATTTTAAACATAGAAGGCCAAAACATCCCTAATGAAAATTAAATTACACTAATAAACTAGCCACTAGAGGGTGCTAGAACTGCACAAATGGAAATCAACCTGACTTATTTTTTTAACAGATGTGTTCCTTTTAAATATTGTGAACATGACGACAACGATATTGTGAGTTTTAATACCACAATATCACGATATTGGCCTTATTGTTACATCTCTAGTATACTGTATATAGAATCTTCATTCATATTATTCGCTCAGATATTGATGCTGTCAATGTCAGATGTCCAAGCATGCGCAGTTGCACACTTAATGGCAAATGTCACTTTTTAATAAGTTGTATGTTTCACCTTCTCTAAATGACACAGGCTGACAGTCTATTCATGTCAGGATGTCGTGCTGCTCAACTCTGCTTCTTTTATTTGTTATGTAAAAGAGTCACAACACATCATTTGATATTTTGAAGTTGCCGACACTGAGGACGTTTTTTGGATGAACGAGCCAACGTGTAATTGTCCGTGTAATTGCGTGTGGCCAAGTGAGTTCGATTGTTAGCTGTTGCCGTGTTGTGTTAACAGGAGACGGCGATGACTCGGGTCTGCTCCTGTGTGACATGTAGACGTTGCAATCAAGCTGGGTCGCTGTGCATCGATCTGCTCCGGTATGCCACTGCAAATAAACAGAAATCTCTGCTTTCAGAGTGCATGCCAAGGTGGTTCTCTCATAGTGTCAGTTTACGCAAAGGTGCTGGTGAATACAATTACAAAACTGATTAGAGGCGCAAGGCCATTGCAAACACGTCCAAATTAAAAAGTCAGACTGTATCTGAATGGACTGAATATTTAAAAAATGCTGAATGACACTATTGGTGTATACATGTGAAATTTGAATGGAATTAAAACAAAGTTCAGCTGTGGTTTTGTAGCTGAATCACTCATTAGGCGCTCAATGAGTGTCTTGTGTTTTGTGATCCCAGTCAATTAGCTGCAATCAGGACGTATTACTGATACTAATCTGAAACAATTTAACAGGGTTAACAGTAGCTGCTGCTGGCCTTGCACTGAAAAACTGTGCGAGTCCAAATAGACTTCATTCTTAATCTTGTTAATTGAGATCACTTGGTCTGGTGTGATGATTGCTTGATGATGCTCATAAGATGTTTAGATTAAACCAAAACACACAAGGAATTTGTATTCACATTCACAACCCGTCCAAGAAACGTGAAAAATAACAATGACCAACAGAGGGCGACAGAGCAGGAAGACTGGCAGTTCTCAAATTAGTGCCCCAAATGTCTTTGATGGTAGAAAAAGAAAACATTAGGAAGGGGAAGGGAGGAAGCTATGCTCCTAATTGTTGCGTTACTAACTATGTATATAGATATTGTATGTGCCAAAAAATAAAAAAAATCCATAGAAATGAATGGAAATATAGAGTAGCTCATGCAAACATTTGTATTTTCTTTTGCATTATGAGGTAATATAGCATTCTTTTTTTTTTTGTAAATGAGAATAACAATTTAAGCAAACCAAACCATATCTAATGCTCTTATTTAAACACAATATTCTGATTAATACTGCATTGATGGAATAAAATTTAGCGTGTGTTGTGTGCTGAAGGGTTGGATCCCAGAATGCAGACACAAATAAGATTTTATCTATTTATTCACATTGAGAGGCAGAAACCCAGAGACGCAGTACACAGGACAGGTGGACAATAATCCGTCAAACCACACACAATTCTCAGACTGCACCCACAGACAGTGAATCGTAAAGGACTAAAGAACGACATCACATAGGTCCAGACATCATCTAAAGGATTAAAGGTTGACATCACGAAAATCACGTTTTGTAAACAGGCACTTGTTACATCAGTACCTAAACAGACACATAACAGGTCATGAACTCTGGCGCATGCGACCCAATGAGGCTTACGGGAGCAGTACCGCCCCCTGCTGACGACTAAAATTGACGTCAAAGTGCTATTTGAACATCATGGCTCACCTCTTTTCTGGGTTTGGTTACCTATAATTTTGGCTATGTCAAGAACATAACTCCATTGTGAAACAAAGATCCCTTGTATTTGATTACCATAGCACTCTCTAGTTTTCATAATAATAGAAACTAAAAGAGGCTGCATTAAAGGCCTTTTTTTATTGGAAGTTAAAAGAACCTTTCGTTCTCTCTTCAGTTGAAGCCGAGGAGAAATGGTTGTGATCTAATTGTGCTGCACATCTGTCTGCCCTCTCGTCTCTTTGTTGGGGGAGTGAAAGGCACATTGTTTGTAGCACCTGTGTAGGTAGGAAAAAAACAAAAAAACAAAACATTGGTCACTTTGTCGCTTCTGGTCCACAGTGAGCTAATAGCAAGCCTTTCTCTTTTCCTGTATATTTGTGGGCACTGAATTCTGTGTGCCCCTCCTTTCTACACACTTTTGCTTTTATTCTTCAACTTGAGAGTAGTTGTTTTATGAACTTAATCTAGTCCAATTTTAGTACTATTCCCTTTATAATTTTATTCTTGAACCTGTCTGACTCTCTACGCTGCTGCATTGTTTCTGCATTAAGGCTTCCCTAGTGTTTGTTTCTGTTTGTTTGTGTTTTGACTCTTTCCCTAGTTCTTTCCTCTACCAGTTCAATCCATCCATTCATCCATCCATCTTTCTTTCCACAAATTTCCTTTATCCCCCCCCACCCCTGGCTACTCTATGGTCTTCCCTCATTACTGGGGTTTGCCGACAGCTACTCCTGACTGCAGCACTTTGTGAGGTTCTGTGCAGCTGGATTACATTTTGGGTTTGTGTAGTTTTTTTTTCCAAGTGAAAAAAACAAAAAACGGTTATCATACACTGTGTTCAAACAGAAGTCAGGTATGTATACTTTTTTTTTTTTTTTGGTCCACTGAAGAGCATCTGAGGTCACAGACTACGTTTATATGGAGTCAAAAAGACTTTCGAAACCCGAATATTGGCTTTATTTGGGTTTTGAAAGGCCATGCTAAAATGCAAAACCCCAAATAGGCTAACTCTTTTCCAACCCGAATATTTGGTGATATGAACGCTTATTGGGGTACCTTGTTTGTACGGCTCTTTGGTTTGTGTTCTGCACATGCTCTATTTGCAAGAAATCTTGGTCTGTACAGTCTATGTTGCCGCTCTCAAAATGGGAGTCTGTATATATATATATATATATATATATATATATATATATATATATATATATATATATATATATATATATATATAATCTACATATAAATCCATGCGTCTGGCAACCCATCGGAAATACGCAAGCAAAGGTTAAAGGAAAAAAAAAAAGCAGTGGTTATTTTGCCGTCACTTCCAATTTCACCACTTAACGTTCTTTTGCTGTGACCCAGTGATAATTTGGTTGACGAAAACTATAATAGAAGCCATTGATCGACACGGTGACGATAACTAAAATTAACTGACAATTTCGGCAATGACTAAAATGAAAACAAGACAGTGACGAAAATTCACAAAATCCAATCAGAAGAAGCAATGAAATGCGGGTGGGAGAAAAGAACCACTCAAAAACTGTTCGCTGCGCTTTATTTAATGTTCAAACCTGTTCACATTAATTGTGCAGCTGTCACATTAATCTCAGGAAATTATGCATTTTGTTTTTAATTTAGCTGAAAACTTTTAAGACGGCATATTATTGTCAGTGCAACATGTTTCATTGAAACAAAGTTGAATCAAGCGTAGACACCGTTGTCTTGCGTGTTAATCTACAGTGACAAATAGTTGTGTTATAATTTTCTATATAAAAGTTGAAATGTACGCTGAAGGAAAATTGTCAATTTAGTCATCTAAATGTGCTCTTTATTTCATAAACTAAATTGGATTAAAATTAAAATACAATCAGATGACTACATTGTGACAAAAACTTTGATTCATTTTACTCAACAGACTATGACTAAGACTAAATAAAAATTTCTTTGCTTCTCAAAATTACCACTGCCGTGAAGGGCTGTGATTGGTCAATTGTAGAGAACTCGAGAGTGGTAATCGTCGACGTATTTGCCACATTTGACCATAAAAGCTGCTGTGATGGAGTCGGAGAAATGAATTTCCCGCATTTAAAGAAGCAGAAGCGATTGCTGCATTTGAGAAGACGCAAAGTGTGAACCTTCAAAGCAGCCCAGTAACGGGTGAATATCCCTGATAACCCAACTCTGAAGATTATGAGGTATGCATGTGAAGGGTGGGAGAAAATATTCATCAAAGAAGAGTGATGAAAGACCTGAACAGTAACAAGTACCTGAAATTCCATCAGGCCTTTATTTTCAGTGACAAAACACATGGAAAATGAAATGTTTCCGAAACCAGAATTTTGATAGATACTTGACTCATTGAGCCATTTTCAAGCAGTAAAAAGTGAATATTTTGTCCAGAATTAATTTGATAACTTCCTTGACTTGACTTATTTTTCATGTACAATTAATACCTTTAAAGTGGAAGTCAACCTTAAACATCCACCCATCCATCCATTTTCTTGACCGCTTATTCCTCACAAGGGTCGCGGGGGTGCTGGAGCCTATCTCAGCTGGTTATGGGCAGTAGGCGCGGTACACCCTGGACCGGTTGCCAGCCAATCGCAGAACCTTAAACATTTCTTGACAATATGTTATATGTGACCGACCAATCACAGCTCACCTATTTTATGAAGCTGAGCTGTGATTGGTTGTTACCTGAGATCTGAACAACTGCGATGTGATCTTCAGTCGACAGTAAGTGGTAAAATGGCCGCCGCCTAAGATGGATAAAAACAGCTGGATTTTGCTTCATAGCTCATACTCCACAAACGTAATATTAATCAGAATGCCATATTTAGACCGGTGGGGCTGCATAGAACATCCATCCATCCATCCATCCATCCATCCATCCATCCATTTTCTTGACCGCTTATTCCTCACAGGGGTCGTGGGGGTGCCTGCGCCTATCTCAGCTGGCTCTGGGCAGTAGGCGGGGTACACCCTGGACTGGTTGCCAGCCAATCGCAGGGCACACAGAGATGAACAACCATCCACTCACACAAGCACACCTAGAGACAATTCGGAGCGCCCAATTAACCTGCCATGCATGTCTTTGGAATGTGGGAGGAGACCGGAGTACCCGGAGAAGACCCACAAGGGCACGGGGAGAACATGCAAACTCCACCCAATAAGGCCGGAGCCTGGACTCAAACCCGAGTCCTCAGAACTGGGAGGCGGACGTGCTAACCAGTCATGCACCGTGCCGCCCTGCATAGAACATATTGTTGTAAAAAAATAAAATAAAATAAAATAAAATAAAAAATGGGGGGTGGGGAGGTGTGTGGGGGTGGTTGACTTCCACTTAAAAAACAAATTTTTCCACTTGCTGTCGACTGAAGATGACATCATCTGTGCTGAGGAAATTGGTAATGACCAATCATGGCTCACTTTGTTTTCTGGGTTTGTTCAGTAAACTGAGCCATGATTGGTCGCTATCTGTTTCGTCAGCACAGGTGATGTCATTCTTCAGTTGACAGCAAGTAGCAAAATTAGCTTTTAAAGGTATTAATTGTTCATGAATGAATTTATCACATTCATTTTAGACAAAACATCTTCTTACTGTTGAAAATGGTTCAGTATCCCTTTAACCCGAATATTGACTGCATGTAAAGTTTTTTTTAATGGTCTTTATCCTCTAGTCAAATTGTCTCTGAAAATTTAGACGGAATGTTTTCAAATAATATGAACACCAAATACAACAGCCAATCAGAGCACTCAATGTTGCATTAGATTCATATCATTAGTAACTCTTAATGCACATGCAGTATTACAATTGTATGGCTACGTGTGTGAGCGTGTAATTACAGCCATATGTGCTCACATTCCTGAACTGTACATAGCATCAACACTCTTCACATCCCACGATGCCCAAACACAGAGAGGCAGACTTGCTTACCATAGAAACCGACCCCCTGCCAAAAGGAAAGAGTTGCTTGGTCAAGAGTGTAAACATTTCCTTTGTTGTCATGGAGAGATCAACACTGTCTGCACGACACGTCGCCTTTTTGCATCATACAGTTGTATGCGTGTGTTTGACCTTATAGTTGTGATATGTGAGGGTGCGTGAGAAAGGTCTGGGTAATGCGTTAGAAGCCACCCACGGTGTGGCGCTCCTTCGGCAGTTCTCCGCTGCGGAGATTGTGGTTTGGAGAGCGCTGGCAGATTGCTTCGCTATAGCTGAAGTCTGCAGAGGTTATTCAGAGGGGTTCTTCGGAAACCTCACGCTTTGTGACAAAGACATCACCACCAAGGATGGGCTGCCGACAAACGTTAAAGATTTTGGTTGTTTGAGCATATTCAGGGATTTTTATTGTCTGCTGTTGGAGGTGAACACAGACCAAAAGGTTTTTGAGTCATGCGCAAGGCATTCTTTTCAGCTCTTTATGAGCTCTTACGTACTCGCTGCCTACCTTTCTCAGCTGCAATTTCTGCTATTGGATCTTTAAACCCTGGCTTTTGTGTGATCGCTTGGTCGGTGCCAGAAAACTCGCTTGGCTGCAAAGAGAGACCAGAGCAGATGAAAGAGAGGGAGACTCACAGATTGGTGCAGTAATGTTATGTATTATGCATGAAGCACTGGTCCCAGGATGGAGTCAGGATTGATAGATGCCTTAAGTATACTCGCAACCATTTGCTATCAGTGCCCTCTTATCAAACTTTACTAAGGATGACCAGATGCTCTCATCAATGAATTTGATATTTCCAAATTATCTGGGATTTTGTTAGCCCTTTTGATGTATATTACTCAGGAGGCATGTGCACAGATGTACCCCCAGTGGTGCTTCAGCACAAGCTGTTTCGCACCCATCACTGAAAAAAAAATTCTCCTGAATGTTTTCGATAGGAAGTAATGAATTCATCTGTTACTTGTTATTTTGTTGTTCATTTCAGTATTTTGAAACAAACATTTATTGAAGGACTAATATTTTTTTGAAAGTGCAGTCTGCATTGCTAAAATTTGTGTTAAAATTTCGTTAACATTTTGGAGTTGATTTTAACTCCTAGAAGTGTAATTTTAATGTTTTCAGAGTTAAATGTTATACATGGTAGGTGTTATTTTACAGAGTTGATCACCTAGAGTTAGATGAATTCTGCAGAGATGTAGTTAAGCTCCACCTTCTCACCTGCAATTCTCCACTTTGAGACAAAGAGGAGTCAGCACCATTTTCCTCCTCTTTGCTTATCACACTGACATTCAAAAAAAAATATTTTGAGCACATGAAGTCATTTTCACCCACAAAAGAGTTTGCACAGACTGTTAAAGTTTGGTATTTTCAACTTTGGCAGTGTTAATTTAACACATTCATTAGTTAATATAGTGTTAATGAAAGCAACTTGTTTTGATTGTTAAAATAGCACCGCTAGATGATGTAATCATTTTAAACTACACACTAGTACAGTGTAAAATCAACACTGACCAGTGTTGACTAGTGTTAAATTTCAACGACATTCATGGTTGTTTTAACTCAATCTCAGTATAACTTCAAAAGTATTGTTTTAACTACATTTAGCGTGGATCAATATAGACATTTTTGAAGTGTTAAATTGAAACTGCCGATTTTCCCGTGGAACTGTGTGCATTGATGGAGCAAATGCAGGAGTTCGGCACCCACAAAGTACATTTTCAAATTAACTACAAGAAGAATTCAGAATCTGTCTGCCTGTGGCTTGATCAAATACACCCAAATTACATTACACCACCTGCGTCACAAGTTAGACCTGCCTTTAGATAGTCTAAAATAGTCTAACAGCTACTTTTGGTCACCAAATTGCGAGATGTGTCGGGAGTGTGCAATAGAATACACCTGAGTGCATAGCGCGGTCTACCAAATTCACACACACTAAACTTGCCCCGGTACAAAAACGAATATTGACTTGTTTTTGTGCTGCATGCATGGGCACCTGTCTCCAAAAATAGTACCCAACTGTTGATCAATTTGAATTGTAGCCTTTATATGCCATAAGTTAACTCATTCACTGCCAGCCCAGTAAAAAAAATATTTTTGACGTTAATAGCCGTCAATGGCAGTGAATGTGTTAAGTATACAGCATTCTAAACATTTTATAAGATACTAAGTAAAGTACTTTATCGTATATATAACATACATAAAAAGACCAAAAATAATCAAACATGCAGATCTTTGAGGTTGTCTTATATGATCTTGAAGACTCACAACTCAACTCAAGTTTATTTATATAGTGCTTTCAAACAGCCTGAGCTGTCACACAACTCTTTACAAAAACACAAAAACCAACCATAACATAATATAACATAAAACATTAACAACAATTCAATACAATCTTTTCTTTTCTTCAACAATACCTAATGGACCCAAATTCTTTCCTTCATGTTTTTTTTTTTTTTTTCAATTGATGGGTGCATGGATGTCATCAGCACTGGGGCTTTGACGTTGTTAGCACTGATTGCTAATTAGCTTTCCCCGGTCCTCTAAATATTTGAACAACGCAATATCCTTTGCATGCAAAAGCTTTTATGTCTTGGGATTGTTGCATGTATATACCGTGCGTGTGTGTGTGCAGATTACAGTAGCGTGCCTTTGCAAACTTATCTAATATTAACTTGCACTCTGTTCTGGATCAGATTAGTTGCAATGATAACACTAAACTCCCGTTAATCACGCTAGTTCCTGCGCGGATGTGCATTTTTCTCATATCGCAACTCCTTATTTTTGCGTCTTTCATTTTCGGCATATTTACTGGTCCCGCTTTTTTACGTTTTTTTTTTTTTCCTGATTATTAGCTGACCTCATGGTAACCCTATTTATTCAGTTCAAGATCTCAAGGAGCATGTGTTGCTTTCAGTTGCCGCTGCATGTCTTCTGACCGCAGCCACCATCTGTTTCGCTCATAATGTTTGGCTCATATTGTCTATCCAAAAAATATGTGCATATAGACACAAATAATACCTGTATGCGTATAGGGCAGCCAGTAGATTTTGCTTAAGAATCTACAGTAGTGTAATATCATACAGAATGTCCTAATAAGAACATAATGAACAGTAAGCCTGACAGTTCTCTAATTAGCACCCCAAGTTTTCTTATATTTCCTGTTCATAATCCTTTCATAGGTATTTTCAAATGTTTTAATTCTTAACTTGTCGGGCATTTGGGACACAGCACTCTAAAAGGGTTTATTTCAGTGCTGAGCAGATAAGAGGAGATACAACAATACTGCAATTAAAACAATGTAGCAAAATTTGTTACAGGGTCATCAAGCGTCTTATCTCATCCAACCATTTCATTTAAGTAATTATTCGGATTGGTGTCGCAGCCCTTCCAATATTTGCCCTTAGATTTCATGCCTGTTAAAATGACCATGTTGAGCTGAGATGACATCATGTCTCAAATTTGCTGCGCTCAAAGTTGCTGTACAGTAGTTGCACACAACGCTGCTCCATCACCTCAATTTCAACACCACGGAAACTGAGACGTGACTTCACAATAGTTCCCAATGAAAGCCTGTGTTGCTTAGCAACTCACAGTCCACAGTGGCAAGATATAGGGGTGTTTCCTGACGGATGAGGGAGACGTGCGTGTGTGTGTGTGTTTGTAGAGGCTAGCCCTTTTTGTTCTTTTGGTATCTTACCAGTCCAAAAACGTACTTTTTAAAAGTAAGCATTGGCCCCCGCATACTGCATTGCCCGCATCATCACTGGTGGACTGTACGCATTCATATTCATAAGCAAGGGACTATTGCTTTTCAAATGGACAGCATCTTGGACGGATGTTTGAATTTGAATATTTGTTTGGTCCGTTCTCAAACCTGTGGCCCTCTCCAGCTGTCAAACGTGGACCAGCACTGGCAAGCTGTTACTTCTTCCCCTTCCTCATCTCTCACTTTTGCACAATTAGCCTGTCACTCGCCCTCACCCTCTCACAAAGGCGCTGTCTCACATCTATTTTTCTTTTCCTCCTTCCTTCCATCTATCACTCCCCCCTCCAGCCATTTCCCTTCTTCCTCCACTTAGCTCTTGCCCATTTTTCTTCCCACCTTTCGTATGGTACTCACTGATACAGGCACCCTAACAAAAAGACGCTATTTTGCCTCAATCGCATAACTCCTGACTCAGCCTGCTGATAAGCTATGTCAGCAAGTGTGTTATTTTGCCTGTAACATCAGAAGGATTTTTCCATCCCTCAACTTGAGATTCTCAGCTTGCTACCTTTTGTAAGTAGCCTTGTTACTCCAAATACAGCTAAGATGTCTTATTCAACACTTTGATGCACATTTCAGAGTCATTTTTATCAGTATAAGGCAACTCTCGTTCTTCAATTTACATGCCCACCCCCCTGCAAGGAATTATTCTCTTTGTAGGGCACTCATTTAAAAACTTAGACCGGACTACAGAAGATATTAGGGTATATTATGTGAATATATAAAATTCAATACATGCACATGTAAGTTCATTTAAAAAAAAAAATCATTCAGATCCAAAAATCCAATAATATACGTTGCCTTTATAACACCAACAGATTTGAAATAAAAACTGCCAACATGTGATTCATTGTCGATTTTTGGCTTTCATTTAAAAGAAGTACAGAAACTGCAGAAGTACTGAAACTGCAAGGTGAGCTTCTTTGTTTTTGTTGTATACTGAAGACATTTAGATTTCAGTTCAAAAGGTGAATATTACCATAAGCTTTTATTTCATGGTATTTGAATATGAATCTGTTAGACAGCTCTTTTTGTTTGAAACCACCCACTTTTCAAGTGAACAAACAGAATAGACATTGTTAAAATACTATCCACTAGCCCCGCCCCTCCCCTCCCCCGATGAAGTCTTTTGTTGTGTTGCCATTGTGTTTTGATCCATTGGGCCTCATTTATTAACCATGCATATGCAATTTGGGGAAAGCTTTGATCGGCCAAGTCCATTCCTGGATCTTAACCCAATAGAGTAAGCATTTTACCTCCTGAAGAGGAAACTGAACGAGAAACCCGCAAAAACAAACACGAACTGAAAGAGGCTGCAGTAAAGGCCTGAAAAATGAAGGATGCAGCAGTCTAGTGAAGTGGGTTATGCCACCAAATATGAAATATTATTCCCTTTCATTTAATAACGTAGGTGGCTTTAAATAACAGGTACTCTGTCCTGAGTTGTTTTAATACATTTAGATGTAATTACCATAAAAATAAAAGTTGGAATTCAGTCTCATATTCATCTTTTGCTCTAAAAAACAAATTTCTTACCTTGCGGTTCAAATACTTTTGGACGAGAGAGAATTTACAGATTGAATCTATAAGTGATTCATATGGCCTCCTCGGGGAAAATACAACTATTATCCAGTCATCTGATAAAGTGACTCAACTGGAGACTCACAAACACTTAGTCGCATTTATGTACACCAGAGAAAATAGACACACACACACACACACTTGTACACTCTTATACACAATGACAGGTTGCACATTACAAAAGCCTGCAGCAGTGAGTCTCAATATTTCATGAACATCCTTCCTCTGTTGCCTTTCAACTTTTTATTTTTTTGTACGTTGTTCCGGTACGTTCAGCATTCTTCCCCAAAAAGTTCAGTTCCTTTTTTTTAATGACTCTACTACGACAGTGCTGACAGACATTGTCGAGAGCACAAGGAAACTCATCAAAGAGAAGGACATTTTTCTAGTTTAGTGAAATATCGGCGTCCACGTCTGTTTTGCTAGGTGGACTTTATACAAGATTTTGCAGTATCCATATATGTAATCATTTATACTTTAAATTATTTGTCCTTACTAAAACTCTCTCCCAAAAGCTAAAAGTCCAAAATGCTCAAAAATTTAATATTATGGGCCCCTACTGGGGTCTAACTCAAGACTTGACTTTCATTTCTCATGTTTCCTTGTGTGATTCTTCCTTATTTGTTTTTAACTTCAAGGGAGTCACTTTTTAATCAAGAGAAGTGATGTGAACAACCTCTGCTGCTTTCATCTGCATCTTTGTCATGGACATAATGCGCAGTTGTGAAGACAAAATTTCATAGGGTTGCATCAAGCCAGCGGTTATGGTGATAGATGAAGTCAAGCATGAGCATGGATGCTTTTTTTTTTATGTTTAATATTAAAAAGATTCCACGTAGAATGTAATGAATATCAAGTGTGCTAATTCAAACTCGTACAGATGATTCAGCATTCATCCCAAAGCTTCTGTAAAAATATACCTCTAAATTTGCACTAGCCTTGACCTTTCAGATCTTAACTCAAGGTTGTTTTAAAGTGCATTTGAGTCAACAGAATCAAGTTTTCAGGGTTAACTAAGAAACAAATTCCAACCAGTCTAGGTGATTGCTAGCATTAGCCACTAGCACTAACCACTAACACAAATAGTGGTCATATGCTGAGGAATGTGTTATCACTTTTTCTTAAGGTAACTAGACTAAGTGCAATTTATGGAGAAATTGCGTGGGAATGCTATAAGCTGAACTCTAATAGCTGCATGCTAAGATTTGAAAGCATGTGGAATGCTTGTGAAGTAAATTGAGAGATAAATTATGAAATTATGACCTCATGATTACTGGACAATGGAATAACTTGACAAAGTGCACTTTCCAGAGAAATTGCGTGGGGATGCTGAAAGATAAATGCTAATAGCTGAATGTTAAGATTTGAATGCATATGGAATGCTTATGAATTAAATTGAGAGAAAAAAATTATAAAATTATGACCTCCTGATCTCTGCACTTTACCAACTGTGCCTCCAAGCAGTATTAGACACCTGGTAATGATGGCAAGTTATTTGTATGGAAGTGGGCATGGAAAGTGATACTTCGAAAAAGTTCAATGTCTGTCCCATTGAAAATGAATGAGGAAAAGTTGATATTAAACATTGAATTGAGCAAATACTGTAAGTAATGTGGAAACTGATGATATATATCCCGTGTGGCGTGAATTTTTGAAGCTAGTTGAAATTTGAGCAGTGTAAATTGGAAGTATTATGCGGGAGTTGTTATGGGGCAAATAAAGTGTGGAGAATAAAAATCACAATAACATATGTCCAGAGTTATTTGTAAATTTTACAATGGCTTAAGCATTCATGTTAAATGTATTTGTGATATAACTGACTGAAGCATGAATGTCTTTGTCAATAATATTAATCCACTTATTTTTTTTGTTAGAACGAAATATTAAGTGCATGGTTACTATTGTAACTTTTAGTCATTTCTGCAATGCGTAGCTTCCAAACTATGTAGATTGTGTCATATTCGGTGGGAGATATTGACATGGGGCATGCAGCAGAATGATGTGTGTAGAGTGTAGCTACGCTGATATGGATGCTTAAACACGTACTATGCGAGTTCGAGTAAACACAATGGATGATATCTATTCAGGGAAACTTGTCTCTATTGATTGTGGTGAGTCTGCGAGTGCCTCTTCTTTCCCTCCCTGCTACAGATGAATTTGCCTACTCTAGCAAACTTTACATCCTGATCCCGTACGGCAGCTGTAGTCATTTACGAACGTATTTCCTCTTTGTTCTCGAGGTCCTTGTTAGACTGCTATAACCTTGTAACACATCTGGGGGGAATTAAGGTATGGAATCTCACTAATGTACCAAGCAACAACCTAATACAACCTTTTGGCATCTTTTCACATAAACTTATACTGTAGGTATGGATGTTGTTTCAAGGATATGACTGATGTTGAAAAATTTATTATATACACAAATCAACTAGTCATTTTCCAATTAATCCTGTTCAGAAAACAGTAGTTTACAGATTTGATTTCGACCAACACGATAAAAACTGACCCAGAAGGACTCATTTTAGACATGAGTTTATAAAAGATTAGTATACATAATCGAATAGGACCAAAGGTATTTGAATCAGAATAGCTTTATTGTCATTGTACCACAGTTTGCAACAAAATAGAAAAGACACAACCTGTCCTCCAAGAGACATACAAAAACAATGACCAAAACAAGAGTCTCTTGGGTCGTCATTTATACAGCCACATTACAGTCCAAAATAGAGGAAGAAAGTGAGGTTGGAGGGAGGCCAATACAGGCTATGATAGATAAGGACATGTATTGCATTTGTGTGATCATATGAGCGTGTATTCGCGACATCATATTGTCTCATTGCCATGGAGACAACCCTCGATTGGATCCCAGGAATGTGGGGTACAGGGATTGAAGATAAGAGGATGGGCTCAAACATCCAGGATAAAGAATACGACATAACGGTTGTTTTGGTAAAAGGCGGACAACAATTCAGTCAGCACTGAGTCGTTTGCTCGAGCTCTCAATGGGCACCAATTGGCCAAATTAGTGATCGGTTCTTTGAGAGAAGCTACTTTTTCATGCTGGAATCAAAAATCTGGAGTATCTTAGAAATCTCATTCGACCTGCGAATGTTTCAGGAATCCAAAGTATACCCACCCGTGAACGTTCCATCTGGACAAGTAGATTCCCCATGTCCTGCTCTTCTCGTTGACAAAGTTTGATCAATTTCTTTAAGAGACCAGCCAACTAAGTCCATGATTTGATTTCTTGAAGAAAATGCAGCATGGGAAGAGAATGATAGTTTTGACACAGACTGCACAGCAAATGTTAAGAGCAGGAAGGGAGCAGAGTGAGAAGGGTCCACCTTCATTCAATGCAGAAAGAGAAAGCGATTCTATTAGCACACATCTTAGAAAATATCTCTTAATGTTCAAACCCTGTGGATCCTCTGTATCAATTCCAACAACAAACCACAAGAAATTGGGCTCAATCCTCAACTTCTCTTCAAAATCCATTGGGCATTTGGGGCAATTTCAACTTGCACTTTTATCAGAAGACTTTTATCTAATTCATTATGAGATCCATCCATGGAACTTGACTAGCCTGCACAGACCCTTGACCTCAACCCCATCTAATACCTTTGGAATGAACACTGATTGTCATCCAGGCAATCGTCCAACACATCTGAACTGACGTTCTTCTTGGTAAATGGGCCATGACAATCCAGTGTAATTGTCCAGATGTGCTAATACTTTTTGTCAAACTCTCGTTACTTAACTTCTTCAGGAAAGTAAAGGAGTTCCAATATGTGTTTAAGAGAAAAAAAAGTGTGTGGGAGTGTGTGTGTGAAGAATCCAAGGGAGAATACTTTCAGAGGTGCTGATGAGTTTTATCATGTTTCCTCTGTGATGTTGTGCGTGTGCGGATTCTGTGCTGTGGACTTCTTTCTCTCAGTTCTGACAGAGCATATCCTTGTGTATCTTTCCTCTAATTGAATCCGTCCCTCAGGGCATCACTGCTTGTTTATACGCTGACACCACCAACGTGTGCGTTTGCGTGCACGTGTGGATGAGTGTTGACACTCTTGCAGAACAATGCATGCATTCTTTCTTTATTGTTTAATTATAACCCCCCACAGCTGGAGAGAGGGAGGAAGGGAATGAGGGCAGGAGAGGAAGAGTTATTGATTAAATTAGTCAGATTATACATATTTAATGCTTTGCTTTGTCGTCAACTCTCAGACTGCGGCTTTCTTTTCTCTCCTCCTCGAGATTGTTCTCATTGTGTTCGGTTCTAAGACTTGACACGGGCTGCTTTGCACAATTTCAGCATATCTATGGGATTTAAATGAATTACATAGCTGCAACATTTGTTTCACCTAAATCAAGAACTGTATATGCATTGACACCATCAGATAGTTAGTCATTGGTAGGGTGGTTGTTTAAATCAGAACACATGTTGTCTGTATCACTAACTGTTGCTAACGCAGTGTTAATGTCAAAGTAAATGCTGAATTTTTATATACTGTGTATGAGAAGTGGGAAGTGAAATTTGAGCTGAACCGTTTCAAGCCGAATCGCATTGTAATCATCAATCCGTCATTCATCAGCGAAATGGGCGTCCTTCATTGTTTCCATCATTCGAAGTGAGCATTGTGAAGAGGCATCGTTTGATGTCAATGCTTAGTTCTTCAATTTTTAGAAGTTTCATTCGTCAAAAACACTGGTGTCCGTCAATGACAGATTGATGGACCTCTGCTATATACACTTCTAGGCCATAAAATATCCATATACAGTTGAGTATACTGTACATACATAATTTCGTTACGTGCATCATACTTTGAGTAATGAACTCATGTTTGGTGTGTTGTATAACTTTCTTGTGTGTTAATAACCATTCATGTGTACAGCTAAGATAGTGCTTGTTAATGTGAATTAGCAATGTTGCAGCCCAGTTATTATTTAGACAAGTAAATCTGTGCCATTAAGTGATACAGTACAGTAGTGAGAGAATAGTGTGCCCATATACACACGTGTCTGTAAGTATAAAACACATTAAACTGCAGAAACTGGCAGCAGTCCACCACAACAATGTCTGTTTAACCAAGTTATTCTTACTATTATTATAACCAAGTTATTTTTCTCTACCTTTTTTTCTGCGTTGATTGGGACATCCTAAGTGGCAGTAAACTACATGATGAAGTGTGTTGTATCCTGAAGCTGTCTTTTGACAGTTCTCTTGTAGAAAGGAGTAGCATGATATTGCTGTTCGAGATTTAAGATCCATTTTTTTTTTTTTTTGCTGTAGTAATAAGTAATGCCACAGCTGATGCACATTTTGAATGACAGGGTTCCTCCTATTACTTTAAAATGTAAAAATATAACTTTTATATAATAAAACTACAAGTATCCCAAATGCTATACAAGGTAATGTCATGTTGGCCCCCACATTTAACTCCCCCCGCCACCAACGTCTTATTGCAGATAGAAGGATGTAAAATGAAAAGTGCAGTGTGAGAATCCATTGTAAAGAACGGTTAGGGTTTGCATTATTCAAAAATTTGGTGCCAACATTTTAACTTTTACTGCAAATGAATATCGGCTTCAAATATCGGTTATCAGCCTCCTTGACTACCGATAATCGGTATCGGTATCGGCCCTGAAAAAAGCATATCGGTCTATCTCTAATACATACAGCCTGTACATACTTCTTACAAGAGGTGGGTAGTAACGAGTTACATTTACTCTGGTACATGTACTTGAGTAACTTTTTTTTTTTTAAAGTACTTCTAAGAGTAGTTTTACCACACAATACTTTTTACTTTTACTTGAGTAGATATGTGAAGAAGGATCGCTACTCTTACTCCACTATATTTGGCTACACTAAAGCCGTTACTTTTTTTTTCTCCTTTTTTTCGCTCATTATCTTTACCAGAGACGCCAACAGCGGTTCTGCCACATGACTGCATTTCACCAATCAGATGTAGCAACAATAATCACATGACGACTCCTTCTGTTAAGGCGAGCAGGTCGCGGAAATGGCTCTTGTAGTGCAAATAAACGTCTTCACAAGTGCTTTCTTTAGCCTCTTCTCAGGGCATATTTATTTCTGCTAAACAACTCGAGCGGCACGGTAAAAACAGCAGCGGTGGCCGAGAGTCCAACACGCAACTTACAACAGAAGAAGTAAAACTCAAATTGACAAGACAACGCACCACTTCCTGTGTATACTTTTTTACTTCTACTATAGTCATTTTTTTAACGACTACTTTTTACTTGAGTAATATTATTTTGAAGTAACGCTACTCTTACTTGAGTACAATTTTTGGCTACTCTACCCGCCTCTGCTTCTTATAAGGTCGGAAGGTCGTAAACCGAGGATCACCCGAAGTTGGCATTTTCAAAGTTAGAGTGGGATCAATTCAGACACAACTTATTCGCACTTGTTCAAAGAATAAGCCAATGTCATACAGAAATAAATGCGTAGCTGTTTGATGATCTTTTACGGTATTTTAATGCATCCCAATGGGCACGAGTTGTCATGTGATGCCATTTCGGTGAAGTCACATGAAGAGATTTTCCAGGAATCCTTGACTTTCCAATTGATGTCTGAAATGTCCAACTTCATAAATTATAATGGAATGCAGCATTGAAGTGAAGTGAAATACTTGACATTGGTTGAAGTTTTCAGTGAACTAAAAAGATGAAAGAATGTTGAAGCGTGCTGTTGATGGGGAAGTGGCCTTCGTGTCATTTGCGTTATTTTGGAGCCATTGTTGACATTTGATGATTAACTCGAAGAGGCTTTGGTATCAGATGGATGCTATACAGGCATACATCAAGCTTTTTTTTTTTTTCCACCAAGTTGCTTATAGGTAAAATATACTGCACTTTTGCAGTTTCATTCCTTAAAAAATTGAGACTTGTGTGCTTTTGTTTCCTGTTTAATGATCCCACTAACCGTACTGACTGATCTTTTTAATTGCATCCCTTTGGACTTGCAGCTTCTTCCGCGCTTCCTTCAGTGTGTGACATAATCCTGTGCTGCCTTTCACATGCAGCCATCATTAACCAACTGATGCTAGGTCTTTGTGGTCATCTCCTCCAATTTCGCCTCCAGACTGGATCTATTATTCACCACTTGGGTTCAATCTTGTATGAGGGCTACCATCTATCACTTTCAGGTCCTGTATCAATGTTCACAGTGAATAATTCTTCAGCTCATGTATTTATTTATGTCTAGTGCCAATCTATAGATCCACCACCCTCTGTTCAGCAGATGGATGTGAAACATGTCTGGTTTAAAGTCTAAAAATAACAAGGCCAGTCAGTGAAAGGCTTTGTTGTACTTCTATAAACTGTCAGCGTCAATGTAAAATGAATAGTAAAGCAGCAGACACTAATCTGACTTGTGCCCCAAAAAGCAGAAACAAATCAACCTTGACTTACAAATGCAGAATAATTCAACTGCTTTGCCCTTGTAACACTATCTTCCTACAAACGAACGCGATTTACTGTGGACCTTTTGAGTCGGTTTCGAAAGGCAAGGACTTTGAATTCATTTGTCCCTTAAGAAATAATGAGAATGTTTTCAACCTGCTCTCGGAGCTTGATATGATTTTTTCTCATCGTGCCCTTTTTTCTTAAGATTGTGGATTTTTTTAAAATTTGTATTTTTAGCCAACACGTTCCCTGGGTCCTGTTCATTAGGGAGGAGCAAAAATGGCCAAAATAATAAATGCATAATTTAATAAATTAAAGTGGGGAAAAAACGTATCTAAAAATATGATATAAAAAAATTAAACATAAAAAATATGTATAAATAAAAAGAAACATCTAAGTTAAAAAATATACATAAATAAATAGAAGTAAAAATTTACACAAAAAAACAAAATTAAACAAATAAAAATAAATGTGGAATTAAATACAAAGAATAAATATATAAATGGAATTGAATATCAACCAATAAATCAAAATACTCCTCTCTCATATTTATTTATTTATTTCATTCTTGATACTCTGTCAACATGAAAGTTGTCATGAAACATTATTCAAAGGAGGGGGGCGGTCCTAAGCATGTTTTTTATTTTGGCAATTTTGGTCCTCCATATCTCCGGGGCTCTGTTGTATTTTTCTCTACAGTGTCTTGTACTTCATTTGGGCAATCACCTTCCATCCAAAGATACAAAATTATTTTGATGAAGGTAGTGTAATATGTAGTTACAAAATCTCTGTTTGTTTAATAATATAGGCAATTGTTGTCCGGTCATTGATTCAAGCATATCCTTTGGATCTTGGTGGTACATTGGTCAGTTTGAGAGAATAATCTAATCACAATATTGCATATTTTGAACACTGTTTAGGTTTTGCACCACATGACAAATGGTTTTGTTGTCACTTTTGGCCCCTTTGGTTGGGCCCATGCTGACCCAACTACATTATAGGTCTGTAGGATGAATGAGTAAGTTGTGGCTAATTCGATAAAACGCAGGCAGGTCATCTGTCTTTGCGGAACATTTCTCTTTTAGATATACTGTATACAACTGGCTCACATAAACACATACGCATACACACACTTAGGTGACAAACACTTTATCCTAATATTGTTAAACTGGGATGATTCACAGTGCTGACTGGAGAAGTGATGTATTGTTTGAGCACCTCTATTGTGTTTGTGTTTAACTTTTTCTTCCAAGGGCCTCATACAGAAAAATCGAAGAATGGAAGGGCCACTTTGATTTTTTATTCAAATCAGTTGCATGTTGTTTATATGTTCGTGTTTTTTGAAAAACTGCTATGTGAGCAGCTTTCTACATGGCAAATAGTTTATGATTTTACAAAATTTTGGAGTGGTCCAGACCCTTTAACCCACGGGAAAATATCGGCCCCTGCACTGAACAGTAGCCGAATCTCATCTCTAGCTGCAGAACCAAAACAGGACCCAACTTGTTGTAAGATGGCACTTTTTAAAACAGTTACTTCAGAATCATTCGTGTTTCACAATTTGGACCTTGACACAGAGAAGATTTTTGCTTGTACAAATTAATTATGTTTATTTACCACAGTGTTATGCACAGATTTACTTTTAGAAAAGCTCCATAGTATATAAAACAAATTTAGTCGTAGCAGATGTCATTCTTAGTATATGCTGTGGGCCGCTTAAAAATTGATCGAGGGCTGTAAATGGCCCATGGACCATAATTTGGACACCACTGCGTCTAAACAAGTGCTTCTCAAATAGTGGGGCGGCCCTCCCCAGAGCCCAAGGGCTTTGTCAAGGGGCGCGTTTCACCTCGGGGAACATGTTTTGATTTAGATTTTTTATTATTATTATTTTTTTACTGTGTTAGAATAAAGTGCAATTGCACCTCCACTACATTAGGGGGCAGTGGTGCTCTCATTGGCAGAGTGTGCGCAGGGAGCATTCGCTCGGTGGTGTAGGGGTTTTGTTTGCACTGAGCATGCGCGCTTTGCACACAGCACAGAGTATGAGTATAAAGGGTGGGCACGAAGTGGAGCAGACCCTCAAGTGACACCATGAAAAAATATTTAAGAGGGATGAGAAGACAGGCGGAGAGAGACGGAGATAAAGACGAAGTTAAGATGAGGAAATATGACAAAGTGTATGGGGGGGTGGGGGTAGAGGGGGCGTGGGGGGTGGGGGGCGCGAGATGTTTTCTTCTTCCTGGGGGGTGCATGACAGAAAATAATTGAGAAGCACTGGTCTAAACAGGCTTTATGGTCTTTCATGCCGCAAAGAAGTTCTGAGCATGTTCACAATTTCCTTGTGACAAGAAAGACCATTAGGACCGTTCAGAGAACCATTAAGACTGTTTAGGAACGTTTAGGAAACGCCACGAACTTGAACAAACCTGACGTGATATGCCAGCATCGCAAATGCACTTACCAAAAGTAGAAGTTTCTCTCTTAGTTATACTTCTTGATTAGCCAAGAAGTAATCTGCTTTTTTTTAGTTAACAGTTTGGTCTTTAGAGCAGTCTACTTCATAACTTGTGTGATTTTGTTTTTATCGCTTATAGCTCAGATTGTCATTAGCGCAAACAAGCCTCCAACAGGCGTGCCTATGTAGAATCAATTAGAGCAACGTGCTATGCATTAAGTTGTTTGCACATTCACTAAATCCAACACCAGATGCTTCATCATCATCTTACCGATTCTTTCAGCATGTGATTTTTTTTGTTTTGCCTCACACAGGCTTTCATTTAAAATGCATTCGCAGCACCTGAATGTTTTCAATCAAGACTTTAAAAAAAAAAAAAAAAAGTTCAATGACTTTCAGAACTAGCCACAGCTGAGTATCCAATATCAATGTGACTTTTCCTTGAGGTCAGTGGAAAAAATTTGAGAGGAAAGCTTATTTTCAAGGTGCATTGCTTTGAATCGTGTGTCTGTTATCCGTCTGTTATCTTCCTTGACTGATTTTTCATACATGGTTTGAACGAGCGTCCATGTTGGTGATCCTGCTCAACTGTGTAACCTTGGGCATGTTTCATCCCTGTGAGGACATCGACTGCAATTCTGACAGATGTAAAATCCTGCAGGTAAGACTTATTTTGACTTGATTTTTTATCAACTTACATAAACATGAAAATCGGGCTGTCCCAATTTTGCCCAATGTCAAATGCCCAAATATCTGACGTCTTAAAAGATTGGATCCTTCTATCTGAGGTGTTAAGATTGTGTCACTGTTAAATATTTACAGCCAAAAATGTATTCTGAAGTCATTTGAGTCCATGGACTGTGACATGAACCAAATACAGCCAATCAAAGAAGTGCAGCAGCGGTAAATAAAGCAAATAAGTCCTACATGCACTGTCATTTTTTGTATAGAAGTTGGTTCTCCAGTCGATAGGAAGTATTATGACTTTATGTGTGGGGATTGTCACAGATAAAAATAAAAATAATCCTTATACAGCAGGGGTGTCCAAACTTTTTCATTTGAGGGCCACATACAGAAAATCAGAAGGACGCAAGGGCCACATAATGTTATGAAGAGAAATTGTGTTTAGTCCTAAAAATTGTACAAATAATTTATTTGTGCTTTTGCATATTTAGAAAAATGCTACAGTATATAAACCAATTTATTTGTAATATGGCAGTAGGGTTATTATAGTTTTGGAATTTTTCATTTTAGTTACCGTATTTTCCACACTATAAGGCGCACCATATTATAAGGCGCACCTTCAATGAATGACATATTTGAAAACTTTTTCCATATATAAGGCGCTACAGTAGAGGCTGGGGTTACGTTATGCATCCATTAGATGGTGCTGCGCTAAAGGGAATGTCAACAAAACAGTCAGATAGGTCCGTCAAACTTTATTAATAGATTACAAACCAGCTTTCTGACAACTCCATTCACACCCAAAATGAATAAACAGCTGTTTTATTATTTTCTCTTAGGTAAAGTATTAGTATTAGCTAGCGATCCAAGATGGCGGGATCGCGTCACCGATCGTGCAGGGTCACCGATAGCGTCTTGACAGCGAGACCTGTTACGGCTCAATATTGATCCATATTTAAAGCGCACTGGATTATAAGGCGCATGGTCAGCTTTTGAAAAAATTTAAGGCTCTTAGGTGTGCCTTATAGTGCGGAAAATACGGTAGTTTTTACTAGACTTAGACTTAGACTTGACTTTATTGATCCCTTTGGGATGGCTCCCTCTGGGAAATTTACATTTAGTTTTCAGGGTGGTTCTGTTAATTTTTTATTAGTTTAGTTCTTTAAAACAATGCTTACTTTTAGGTTAGTTTGTTAGTTTCGGTATTAGTATTAGTTTTTTTTTATTTTATTTTTTAATGTGTATTACTTGTGCGCAATATTTAAAAAAACAGCATGGGAGCGACGTCATCTGAAGTTGCTTTTCTATTGGCTGCTGCTAGATGACTTTACTTCTGTGTGACATATTTTCAAACGTCATTATTTCGGTTTATATCAAAATAAATCTACTAAAAATCACATTTAAAATCATCCCTAAAGGCTCATGCATTAAATTAATTACCAAAAACTAAAACGAAGGACGTTTGCTATAATTATAGTTAGTTTTAGTTAGTTTTGTAAACCTAAAATGTAGTTTCAGTTAGTTTTCATTTTTTAAAAAGCATTTTCATTTTTAATTTTATTTCGGTAACAATATTGTTTTTTGAATTTTAGTTTTATTTTTATTTTTTTAAGTTTTTTTTTAGTTAACTAAAATAACCTTTAATTGCACCCTCACTTCTTACTTTGCCCATCTCCAAACATTTGTGTTGTTTTTATTTTATTTGAACTGAGTCAAATGCAATTTTTAGCATATGTCGCGGGCCACTGAAAAATGGACGGCGGACCGCAAATGGCCCCGGGGCCGTAGTTTGGACACCACTGTTATACAGTATGTGTGCCAAGTCTTAAACATGTTTGTTGTTTGGTTAAAGATGAGGCTTTGAGCCTTTCTTCCGTCGAAATCAGCAAAGGTTTATCAGCTCTCTTGAAAAGATTATGAAGTGTTGAAGGGCTTGTGGGCGAGTACATTTCGACCCTTGATCTGCTCGTCAAAAGGTCAGCGTCAGTATTTATGATCACAAATTCTTATATGTGAGATAAACAGCAATGAAAGATGATCCCCAGACTCCATTTTTGTCACATGGACTACAACGATAACCGATTCGGAGGCAACCAGAGACTCGTGCTGTTGTCGATAACATGTCCCCAAGTCATCCGTCACAATAAAATTGTCAGGGAGAAAAATTTGCCAGCACAGTTGTTACCAGATAAGTTTCTTCTACTTTTGTCTTCGTATATCTAAAAATATGAAGATATGTGGTTATACCTTCGCTGTAGGTCATCAATATGTTAATAAACCATTCCCATTAAGGTGATGTGTAGCATACCTTTTGGAATCATGGTAAAAAATATCAACCTTGGTTTCATAAAATGATGACATAATCTCCCAAATACATGTGGGAAAATGTGAAAACTGCCACCTGATTAAAATCACAGCACAAGAAGAGAAATGCATTAATCACTGTTCTAATTTATTTACTCAGACAAAGAGATGCAGGTAAACAATTTTTTTTAAATGCATTTAGCATAGTGGTTGATAAAATTGTTGTGTATATCTGGCCCCTGCAAATGCTGTCCTTCCATTTGCATTACGCGGATGGAAATAAACAAAAGCTTTGTGTGGAGGCGTTTCCATTAAGTTTTATCCTACCTAGCTAATACTAATGGAAGCATTTTTTTTTTCCTTTCATGGATTTAATTTATTCATTGGATGAAAGAGTCAAACAGACATGCATGAACGCTGTGGAATAGATCAGCTTGTTATCTGGCGCTGTTCATCTTGTGCAGCGAGCTGATAATGCGCTTGCACAGTGCTTTCAAATAGATAGATCAGAACAGCTCGCTTTTCGTCTTGTTTGTTGACTCAGAGGAATTGAACACTCTCATCCCACATTGAGATCTTAGTTTTAATATTAAATTGAAATTATTTGGCATCAAATACACAAATATGTAATGAAATGTATCATTGTCCTCCACATTTGAGCCTGAATGAATGGCGAATATCAGTTTGTCGTCCATATTGAGGCATATGTTTCTTTAATTTATGGGCATGTCTGCATTAGTGTAATAAATTTATTTATTTTTCTCAACATTAACGTGAGATAAGCCAAAAGTAACAACATAATCTGAGCAACAGTAGTTTTCTATATTTTTGCACAATTATAAAACGTTTTTTTTTTTGTTTTCCTAATTCACATGCAATTGACTTTTATTTGTCTCAGTACAGTGTTGCGCCTCTGCTGAGTCAAGTGCACAATTACCATTTGATAATGTTATTGCATCCTCTTCCAAACCTGCTGACACTGCTCAATTTGCCTCCTGTAACTTTTAAACACAGAACTGAACGAACCCTTCCTCAGTAAAAATGATTTTCCCTTTTAGAAAATTACATTCATCCCAAAAGAAAAAGTGGATCTGAGACAACATTTATTAGCAAATCTTTTGGTGAGCTAGCATTACTAGATTAACATTTCTGCCTAAACAAAAAACAACTGTCTGTTCTAAAATGTTTTTTTTAGTTATTCTAATGCATATTAGACCTTCAGTACACCGTGATATAGCCAAAACAGACCTCACTGTTGAGCGGGGTTCAGTAACTAGTTTTCAAAGTGGCAGACCGTCACTAGATTGTAATTTACAATAGTAATCAATTATGTTTACAATTTCATACTGTATGCACAGTGTAGAGCAGAGACGGGTGACAAATTATAAAGGGGGCCACAATTTTTCATCAGCGCTAACTGGGGTCACATAGTCTCAAATTACAGAACCAGATGTGTCACAAAAATAAATAAATAATTGAATAAATAAATAAATAAATACATAAATAAATAAATAAATAAATAAATAAATAAATAATGTCACCTCTCTGGCAGGGAAGGATCCCATGTGCGAGGCTGAGAAATTCTGACTAGATAATGGTCGGACTCACCTCCACGCACAGCTGGGGTTCTGGTACCAATCGTCTCGAGAGGGGTTGGACTCTCTTCCACTCTGGGTCCTGACTGTTGTTTGTGCATATGCACCAAACAGCAGTTCAGAGTACCCACCCTTTTTGGAGTCCTTCCAAGGGTGTGCTGGAGAGCGCTCCCCCTGGGGACTCCCTCGTCCTGCTGGGGGACTTCAACGCTCATGTGGACAATGACAGTGAGACCGCGGGGGGGCGTGATTGGGAGGAATGGCCCCCACCGATCAGAAGCCGAGCGGTGTTCTGTTATTGGACTTCTGTACTTGTCATGGACTGTCCGTAACAAACACAATGTTGGGTGTCACATGGGTGTCCAAATGGCACCAGGACACCCAAGGCCGCAGTTCGCTGATCGACTTTGTAGTCGTGTCATCGGATTTGCAGCCGTATGTGTTGGACACTCAGGCGAAGAGAGGGGCGGAGCTGTCAACTGATCACCACCTGGTGGTGTGTTGGCTCCGATGGTGGGGGAAGATGCCGGTCCGACCTGGCAGACCCAAACGTATTGTGAGGGTCTGTTGGGAACATCTGGCGGAATCCAATGTCAGAAAGAGTTTCAACACCCACCTCCGGCAGAAGTGTTCCGGGCATGTCCCACCAGCGGGAGGCCCCGGGGACGACCCAGGACACGCTGGAGAGACTATGTCTCTCGGCTGGCCTGGGAACGCCTTGGGATCCCGCCGGAGGAGCTGGTTGAAGTGGCCGGGGAGAGGGAAGTCTGGGTTTCCCTCCTAAAGCTGCTGCCCCCGCGACCCGACCTCAGATAAGCGATGGATGGATGGATGGATGGATGGATGGATGGATGGATGGATGGATGGATGAATAAATAAATAAATAAATAAATAAATAAATATGGAACATTTTTTTAAAGGATGTCACAAAACTGTTGAAGAGCAAACCAATATTTTTTTTTACATTTTTTCTCCACAAAAAAAAATAAAAAATCAATAGCAAAAATTCCATTGAAGTATATTTGAGTGGCAAAATATATGTATATATATATATATATTTATTTATTTTTTCAAAATCTAAAATATTCTAAAATACTGATAAACCTCCATCGTACATTTTTCACAAACAAAACAAAAAAATTAACAAAACACTATAAAATAATAATAAGAAACATAATTCAATTGATTCAGCAAGATAGTCAACAGCCTCTCAAAATTTCTACACACTCTTTTTGACAATCACGTTGTTATGCTTCAATAAAAATAAAATACAGTACTACTGTATTTTATGAAAATGAAGCTTCATGAAGCTTCACGAAGCACTTGCAATATATTTTTTTTATTTTACTCCTCTAGCTGGGGTTTTTGTTTATAAATATAAAGGCTCGTGCATTGGAAATTGATTAAATTTCCAGTGCATCTTCAAACCAATAATACCAGCTATAGGCATGAAAAAATATCACAAGTGTTTCATGGAGCTTCCGTGAAGCTTCATTTGTCCATCACTACAGTACAGTATATTATGTTGCGCATCACAAGTTGCGCTGCAGTGTGATAGTAGATGTGGTGTGCGGCTCGTAGTATAGCAAACAGTAATTCTTTTGTCATGACTTGAATCAAATTCGACCGTGTAGCTCGGTGTGCAGTGAGCCATAAAAAACACACTTTTACGCTGCAAATTGCAACATTGTTAAAAGTTCTATTAATACCTAAAGAATTTACATTTGAATGTTAGACTTCAGCTGTTGTATTGGATCTTTTCGGATTTCGTACCATAATGTTGTGACCAATTTTCCAATTTCCCTTTAAAGATAGCAGTTATTTAAATGTTGATTGAAAAATTGGTAGATGTTAGACAAGTCTCCCAGAAACAAAAATAACATTTTCAAAATGGAAGCATTGAACACGCTGTCTTCCCGTAATTTTCTCTTTTTTTTTGTTTGATATTTAAATGATGATTCATCTGGAGAAATAAACTGAGAAAAGCTGAAATTTCAAGAGGGAGCATTTTTTTCTTAGGATATGAATTCCTGTTTATTCCCCCCAGAGAGGTGACTAGTTGGGGTCGCACGAAGCCAACAGTAGCTCATTTTCTTTTTCCTCTCCTGCTGGAGGCCAGTTTTTGTGTGCCTTTTTCCATCATGTGCACTTTCTTCCCTCGTAACCTCGCACCGACCTCTACATGACCTTGAAGACACACACAGTATCCATGTACAGAATCAGGGCATAATATTCGAATCATGTGCACCTCAACGCTGGGGCAGCCCTGCACAGTAATAGCGTCTTTTATACACGCACACGGTGAGCATTAAGTGCTCTCAGCATTAGCGACTCAGCACACTTGGAACTTAAAGGCTGAAAAGAGGGCGCGTAACGCTGGCACTCGCTTGACGCATTGATAACACGCAGTGCAGCCTGCTGCCTGGTGGACACGTGTGTTTACACTTACTCTTAGGGAACCCACACGCGTGGGGTTAGTGTATGTGAGGTGGGGGGTTAGAGGAGGGAGGGGAAGGAAGCAATTTGTCCCACACATAACTATCATACTGTAAATGTACTCTGTAAATTATTATAAGAAAGCTTTTGAAAAGATTCACGTTCATGGAGAAATGCCAGGCCAAAAAAAACAAAAAACAAAACAAAACGAAAAAAAAACAACTTGATTTTTATTGAATAAACAAAACATCACTTTTATCCACACAAACACAAGAACCCTTTCAAAATAAGAGAATTCATTTCATATATGCAATTTCATCAATAAATAAATTTGCAATAAGAATGTCCACTTACTTTAATTGGAGCCTGTACTCGTATACGAAAACCACGGTCGTTGTTACTTTACAGCAGCGGTGTCCAAACTACGTCCCGGGGGCCATTTGCGGCCCGCCGTCCATTTTTCAGTGGCCAGCGACATATGCTAAAAATAGCATTTTACTCAGTTCAAATAAAATAAACAAAAAAAATGTTTGGAGATGGTCAAAGTAAGAAGGGAGGATATCGAAAAACAGGTGCCAGTAAAGGTTATTGTAGTTAACTAAAACTAATGAAAAAACTAAAACTAACATTCAAAAAACAATATTGTTACCGAATTAAAATAAAAACAAAAATGCTTTTTAAAAAACAAAAACTAAATGAAACTACATTTTATGTTTACAAAACTAACTAAAACTATAATTACAGCAAACATGTCCTTTGTTTTAGTCTTTGGTAATTAATTTAATGCATGAGCCTTTGGGGATGATTTTAAATGTAATATTTAGTAGATTTATTTTGATATAAACCAGAATAATGACGTTTGAAAGTATGTCACACAGAAGTGACGTCATCTAGCAGCAGCCAATAGAAAAGCACCTTCAGATGACGTTGCGCCCATGCTGTTTTTTTTTTTATTTTTTTTATTTTGCGTACCGCACAAGTATTACACATTTTTTAAAAACTAATACTAATACTGATACTAATACTGGTTTTCACTTGACACATGCACTCCTCCCACAAATAACGTCACATATAAATGTGAGACATGACTGTGTATGCCCATTCAACATTCTTCTGTGACAATAGACAATGCTGTGACACATTATGACTCAAATCTGGAAATAATCATTCAGCGTTGGCTTATAGCGACCAATTCACGACTCATTTCAAGTCGTGCACAGCCCTAATAAATAAATGTACAGTTTATATGGAAAATTGACAATAAATGTAAGGGGTCCCAACTATGTAATTTGTACAGTGTCTTTGAGTGGTGCACCCAATGCCAGCTTGGAAAGACTCCATCTTCCTGCGACCCTGAACAGTACGAGCAATATAGAAAATGGATGGATGGACAGATTTTCATTTTTTTTGTAGTAATCCTGCTAGTCAAAACAACAACACATTATCAGGGATGGAAACAGTAGCTCTCACCTTTGTGCTTGGCAGTGGTAATGACAATGATATATTTGGCACCAAAGATCAAGGAGATCGAGACGTAAAATTGTAAAAGTCAAGCAGACAGCTTTTGGATGTATTGTGTTGTACACGCCAGTAGAGCCTTGTTGAACCAACGCCAAGGTGCACTGAATCCATTCTGGTAGTTCATGGTGACCCAACACCTTCCCAGGATAACTTTTCATTTTGTCACTTCACTTAATAGTTTGTCTCACAGCCAAAGTTCAGGCTATTAAGCTTTCACAGTCGTTATTAACGGCAAGTGTCGGGTGAAATTTTACAGGGCTGCTACGGTGCACAGGAAGCGAGGGGCGTTCCATATTTGGCAGCACTCGCACAGGTTTGTTTGGATCAAATCTAGAAGGATGAGCCTGTGATATCTGCTCAGACAAAACAAAACACTTGAAAAAACTGCCAAACTTTTTCAACCACAATGGTCATCCATATATCCAAATTTGAAGACCGCTTGTCCTCATTTGACTTCAATGATGTCCTGCTGAATGCCATGAGCTGGGATTTGAACCCTGCTCATCATCAAAGTTGTTAAAATCAATACACAGCAAATAGGTCAATGTTACATTTCAAGTGTTTGATCAAATATGGAGTAAGCAGTGTTTTTTTTAACACTATTAGGATAAAAAGTTACACTCAGAGTAAATTTCCTTGAGTGTTGGAGTGGATGTTGACTGTAAGTGCACTGTTGACATTTCAATAGCGATACATACAGTTATTGCCGTTGGGGTGGCATGGCTCAGTGGTAGAGTGGCCGTCTCCTGACTCTGAAAACGTGGGTTAGCCCAGTGTGACTTTATGTTAAAGTATCCTTGAGCAAGACACACCCAGTTGCTCCTGATGCCGTGTCATCAGTTGTCAAAATGTAAAGCACTTTGAGGGCCTTGTAAGGACGAAAAATGCTATATAAATGAAGTACCATTTTGTATTATTATTATAATTTTTTTATATATAATAAATAAAAATACACACCATTTTCTTTTGTACTTGAAATCATTTGCATGTAAAGGGCATTATAAATGAAAAAATTTATTATTATTATTATTATTATTATTATTATTATTATTATTATTATTATTATAGGTGTTAATTTGTGGAATAATTTGGGAATTGATCTGAAAAAATGTGACTCACTTCTGGAGTTTTAAAAAAAATGTTTAAAAGTAAAGTTAAAAAAAAATAGAGTATGAAAATTGTATATTCTGAGTATGTGTATATGAGTTAGATAGGTATTATGGTATATGTCTAGGAAATTCATGCATATATGTTTTTGGCAAATGCACGCATGTCTCAGTGCACTTGTATATATAACCAATTTTATACATTTTATTTAAAAAAAAAAAAAGTAAATTAGTATTGTATTAATATTGAAATAAAATTAAATATATAAAGTAAAAGGGGTAGGACTAGATAAGTTTTTAACTTCTTCCTACTCCCTTTTGAACATGTAAACTATGATTGATTAATGATTTTATTGGGGTTTTCTTTTCTTTTAATTTCTGTTTTTTTTCTGCTGTTTGCTTGTCTATGTTCAATAAAAATCAATCGAACAAAAAAAATATTATTATTATTATTATTATTATTATTGCCCAGAGTAAAGTGAAGTTTGAGTTAAATTTTTAACCAACACTATTGTAGAGTACTTTCAACACTCCTCAGTGTTTACCACTGTAGATTTTTAACACTCTACAGTGTTGGAGTATCACTTGGTTAAGTGTCAAAAAGTAACACTTTGAAAAGTGTCAGTCAGATTTACACTCTTTGATGTGGAAACATATACACATCTTTCTAATTGTAGCGGCACTTTTGGCTTCCTTTTGTCGCTACGTAAACAGGGCCTGAGTCTCTAACGCGCACCAACCTTATGGTTCTTTCCTCTTCAGCAATGACCACAAATGCAAAACGCCGTTGCTGGTGAACAAAAAAAATGTTTTTACTTTATTTACAAAAAAGATCAATAATCGCTACAAAGCATAAAACCTATCACTATAAATCGATTGGCACGATTGGCACGGTTAGATAAAATTGTTGCTCCTAGCCCTACTTGCCTTTCCTGTTCTCTTTACGTCTTCGACACACTTTACGACAACTCCTTTCTTTACGACAGCCTAACAAGCAGGACATAAAATGAAGCACAACTACTCAAATATTCTAAGTAAATCTACATTAAACAAAATAACAAAAATAAAATGCCAAATACAGTTTTCTGACTAATAAACAAAAACTATTCAAATGGAACACAAATAAACATATATTCACATTTGAACGAACCTATTCATATTTTTCTAAGGCTCTAACACTAATGTTCTGGCGAGTTTGCTGTGTAGGTATTTTCTTGAGGTATAAAATATCGGACATGGTAACACAAGCCCTGCGATTGGCTGGCGACCAGTCCAGGGTGTCCCCCGCCTACTGCCCAAAGCCAGCTGAGATAGGCTCCAGCACCCCTTGTGAGGAATAATCGGTCAAGAAAATTGCTGGATGGATGATAACACAAATAATCATTGAAATTTCCCGATGAAGGGAAGCGAAATTGCCAACAAAAACACACTTCCTCACAGTGAGCTGTTCTTGCTGGTGTGAACACATGAGTCATCCCTCAGCAGATGGACATCTCAAAGCTGTCTTCTTGTCTTGTTCATTAAACAAAGCAGAAGCGTTGCTTTGCAGTAAATCATCCTGGTCGTCTCTGTTTGACACGACACATGTTCTATCTCGTTTCGCATCTTTTTTTTCATTTCTAAGCTCACAGTATAGCATGATTAGTGATATAAAGGGGTAACATTGTGGAGTTGTGAGGAAAAAAAAAAACGATGACTCCACATCAGGGTTGTTGTAAATCTAAAAATGTTTCATTTTTTTTGTTATGTTTGTAAACTTAAAGATTGTTTGTCTGCATTTTTAAAACAGTCCATTATTGACCGAATGTTAGCTTGTGTTTCCCTCAATAACATCAGGAGGGAGGAAGTTGACCTTAAAAGCCATTGCGATGATGACGAGAAGTTGAAATTGTGAACCTGTGCCTTCATCTCCACAGCCAACTTCCAAGCAGCAAGGGGCTGGCTTTGTTCTAAACTTAACACATTTGATATATTTTTCGTTTCTCTGTTCATGTTTGGGGTGACTCATCTTTCAGTGGGTGTTCTGTGCCTTGAACTGCTCCCAGAATTGTTCTCATTTTTGCATTCTCTGTCTTCCTCATGTCTATTCCTTTTGTTTACTTTAATTCCTTTCGAGTTCAGGTTCAAGAAGCATCATCAGAAAATACTGAATTAAATGTCTATTTTTCAAAGTACTGGCAAAAAAATTGGAGACAAAAAAATCCTCAACATTAAAGACCATGGGCAAAACATAACGACAGCAACAATGAACCAACACAGACTTTTACTTTGGAGCTCATGTTCGGTCTGACCGCAGCATTATATTCAAAATTGTTTTGTCTTCACTTTTATAAAAATATAAAACGTTACGTTAATTCCTATGTGCTGCACTAACTCTTCTTACACAAAATAATGACTTTTGTGTTTTTGTGTTTTTCTCTGCAGGATTTTGATGACTTCATCTTTGCATTTTTTGCCATTGAGATGGTAATCAAGATGGTGGCTCTGGGGATTTTTGGCAAGAAATGTTACCTTGGAGATACGTGGAACCGTTTGGACTTCTTCATAGTGATTGCAGGGTAAGTCACATACAATCACAAAAAGTGGGGTACACTTCAGACTGGCAATCTTCACACTCACATTCACACGTAAAAAGTACCATGGGGAAGTTGATGCTACGTTAGCTGCATGACGAAAATGTTTAACATTAGTAGGGCTGGTTCAAGGCATGCATACATGACAACAAATACACGCGTACATACATACACACACATACATTGTGGAGGATAGTTTTTTTTTGTTTTTTTTTGTTTTTTAAACGTGGACAACGTTGACATGCATCCCACTTTGCTCCATTTGCTCCCAAATACGTATTTATACGCTTTTTTTTTGTTTTGTTTTGTTTTTGTCTTTTTTTTATGCTAGAGCATACAGAAGGCTTTGATGCAGCCCCTAAACTGAAGAAAACGCTTGAAGCAATGGTAGTTTTTACAAAAACGGCCAGCAGGTGGCAGTAGCGTATAAGAGATCAACCAGGGCCATTGTGCAAAAACTTTTTTCCCCACTTTTTTAAACAGATTAGTGATAAAACCTTAGCTATATTCTAATGCTAATAGCTGCAAAACGGAAACAGATAAAAATATACTTTTTTTTTCCTGATGAAAGAAGAGATGCTAATCTTTCTTTGTATTATGTGGGCCTTGCAAAAGCAGTCAAAATCCAGTAAAGGGGGTTGCTTCAGTGAAAATGGCTCAGGGTGAAAGAGTTCATTTAAAGTGTGACATCACGTCCAGAATGTAGATTAATGGGAGTTACTGGTAATTTAGATTATGGGGCAAAACTACCACTAAACAGGGTGGAATGTAACATTACGTACATGCAATCTTTTTTTTTATTTTTTATTTTTATATTAAATAAAATAGATAAAAAATACTATGTGTGTGACTTACTTTAATTAAAGCTGACCAATTATTAAGGCCCATTTCTGATCATTTGCTCTTAAATGAAAAATATGTCTCGTTGAAACTCAAACTCTAGTCTTCATGTTCATATTGTAAGGAAGACCAAAACCTAAAAATATTTTCATAATATAGACTTATTTACTTTAAGTAAGATATGTATTGGCCTTTATATGGGATGGAAAAGGCAGCGATAGCCAGAAATGACTCATATATTTTATAGATACTTGTATATTATTTGCATATATAGTCGGTGATGTATTTGGTTTAAAAAAAAAAATTAATGTCTTCAAATATTAGCAACTGAATATGCACACTTGTATTGCCATTAAAACTTCTTAAATCTCCAAATATTACAATGATACAACAGAGCTGAACCCGTCATGGGATTGTCATATGAACTATGACAGGTGTGTAAATTGTGTCCTAGCTTGTGAAGCAACTTCAATTGCCAGATAATCAGATGGAAGTCAACTACATTTCCATGGAAAGCAAAATCTCGCTATAAACTCTGAACAATTGGAATAAAACGAAGCCATGTTGAAAAGCCAGATTTTTTTTTCAGTAGCCAATTAAAAAAACATTAACAACAGAAGCATATACAAACTTGATTGACAGTGTATACCAGGGTTTTCTCCCAGTGCTTTAAAGACCCCTCCAACAGGCTAAACCAGCAATATAGCCACCCCCCACCCACCCCATGTCTTGGTGGGGGGGTTCCATGTGAAAAATGATTCACAATTTCACAATAAAGATACATTTAATATTCTAAATCCAAAAATGATTGAATGTGAAGACTTTTCTCACTATTACAAGGCTCATTTAGATTAGTGCAAAAAGAGGGAAGAAAAGGGCAAACGGTCCATTATAGATGGAACATATGGACTTATAATGTGACCGAATTAGTCTCTGCGTGTGTGCTTTAACATATGACTGTGACATCAAACATCTTTGCACATCATCCTCTTTGGCAACTATACTTCCTGCTGTGCTTCATTCTGTAGAAACTGTGAGAAAATGTCACACGCAATTTATGAAAAGGTTAGCAAGTAATAGTGTGTTTATCAGAGCTTGACAGTAAACATGTCACAGGAAATTAGCAGAATTCCCATTTCTGAGTCTATTCTTTGCCTGGAGGGGTTAATAATGTGCTTTTTTTGCAGTGGATAAACACAATTTCAAAGAGTTGTTTGCAATGTGTGATTTGCTTAAAAATGAAGCTGCAAGGAAGTTCAGCTATTTCACAACGAAATTGAGGAGAAATATGCTTGTTAATTGTGTGTTTTCATTTGCTTGTTTGCACATTGATTGGTGTATTGAGGCTCCAATCGATATCTGTAATACACAACGTTGGCGTGCAGTATCTTACCCATGGCGCATCAGTCTGACTGACCACTCGCTCCGCGATTAGACTCCACCTGGGGAGAGAAAGGAGCACTTGGGTGGGGGCGAGGTGGTTCTAGGATGAAGGGCAATAGATTGGCAGAGAAAGGAATAGAAACCGAAGCATCAGCTTCATTTTACTCCTTCAATATTTAATCTGGTCTGATGTGTGAGGAGAGACACCACCGCAGCTGAAAATAGTCACCCGGGCTGTCTGTTGGTTTTGCTGTAATTTAGACTCCCACTATAAGCCATTAATCTTTCATAAAAACAGTTTGAAGGCAGGTATCCTCTATACTTTCCCTCAGTGTAAACAATACAGTAGAACAATGCTTCACATAAACGTGGACTCATGGATGATGTATTTGTTTCCCAGTGAAATGTGCAAGTGAAGAAATATTTAGTCTGTGCTGTGTGAATCTCGAAATGTCCTGCAAATTGAGAGCTCCTTTTATGGAAGTTAGAGGTGCATGCTGGGGCTAAAGACAATGGTCTGGACAGGGATACAGTAGTAAGATTGCATTTTCATTTAGGTTGATAATAAGCTACAAAGACATTCTGAAGATGCTGGTATTGCAGGTTATTGACGACAACAAACTAATAAAAGACACATTTCTTTAAGGGCACCAGGAATTGAGGTCCCCAGTAATAAGGCATGCACTATGTGCTGACACAGATGTTAATGTGACTTGAACATACAAATTCATATTTTGTGTCAGCATTTTAACTCATTCAAACACAAAAACATACAAATGTTTTTTAATACTCTGTCCTGCACTGCCCATAATGTTTTTTTTTTTGTTTTTTTGTTGTTGTTTTTTTTTTTTTTTTTTTTTTTTAATACTAGACCATACCGAAGGCTTTGATGCAACTTCTGACCTGAATAGGTCGCTTAAAGCAATGGTAGTTATTACAGAAAAAAAAAAAAAAAAACGGCCAACAAGTGGCAGCAGAGTATAAGAGATCAGCCAGGGCCATGTTGCAACAAGCTTTTTCCAAGTATTTTCAACAGGTTTATGACTAATGATGAAACTTAGCTATATTCTAATGCTAATTGCTGGAAAATGGAAACAGATTCAAATATGTTTTTTTTTCCCTAATGAAAGAAGAAACTCTAATCTTTCTTTTGGTAGGCTTCATGTTTTTATAGCAATAGAAAGCAATATTTTGTGTAGAACAGCCAGGAGCAACAATTGTGATGCCGGGACGGGACGTGCATAATAACAATGAAGTTGGCGAAATCTACCGTAATGTGGTACCCAAGGCTCAAAATGAGATCAGCAGCGACTGTCCCGCCCAATGCAGGATGTCTGGTCACCATTTCTATCTATTTCATGGCCACATATTAGCATTTTTTGTGGTCCATGGTATACAGTAATCTATATTGTGGCCACAAATAACATATAAAAAAAATAATTACATATAATTTCTGGAACAATGTAGATATTAGCATATCAATTAAATGAAACACAATTGAAAAATTCTTGACGTGAAAAGGTGGTCCATCTCCATTTTACTATGCTTATAATTTTATTGCTTCCTAAAGTGCAGTAGTTTTACCTTTAGGCTGCGTACATAACATTTTACCATTGTAAAGCTACACACAGCAGGGTGGCCATATTGATTTCCAAAAAGTGGCCAAACCTCGAGATACTTAAATTATACACAAAAGTTGACTCAAAGCGCAATACATTGTAACTATTTTAACATATGCCTCCTTTGTATGTGTAGAAAATAAAACATAACTCTCTTCTCTTGTTAAGTTTTGCTGAACAAATGAACAGATAATGACATAATGTTCAAAATCAGGGTGCCCAATTTTATTTGCCCCAAGATCTACTTTTCAAGGTATATTTTCAGCAACATTGGGGATCGATCCCATGCGCTACGGTTTGGTATCACAATTACATTATTTGCACGCACAAGGATGAAAAAGATACCTGCCATTATTTGCTTTTCTTTTAATTAAACAATTCTCAAGTTCTGATAAAGCCTGCTGTTGTTTAGCTACTCGGTTGCTCTTCGTCTTAACTAGCTAGCTCAAAATATACAAAAAGTACAACGTAACCGCCGCTGACATGACACTGAATCACTACAATGTTGTATAAATGTATCAGTATTGATGCTGTCATGATGTATTGAGATTTAAAATGCAAACTTAGCACCTTTTAAAAGGCTTGACCGATCGAACACATCCTGCTCTATTTCCACCCTGGGATGTAGCTGCATGATAGGAGGCGAGCAAAATGCATTGAACCTGATCCTGAGTGTGTTCTTCTTTTCCCTCTTGCTTCTTTTCACTGATTTATTGATGCTGTATGGATCTGCTCCAGCCTTGTTTGGGCTTTGCAGAAGCTGAAGGAGACTGAGAAAGTCAATGGAAGGGAGCAGGATCTACTAGGAGAGGCTGAGAACTTGCTAGAAGCTTGTCTTAATATATTTTAACCAATACATGATGGAGTAAGAGCAGTTGGCATTTTATAGTCAGGATATCTGGGTGTTTGAATCGCTATTGGGACACCTTTGGAGTTCACGTCGTCAATATTCTTGCGTGGGTTGGAGGTTATTCAATATGCAAAATGAGAATTTTCCATGTACCGTATTTTCGGATTATACGTTGCTCCATATTATAAGTCGAACCAGCCAAAAAATGCATAATTAAGAAGGAAAAAACATATATAAGTCGCACTGGAGTATAAGTAGCATTTTTGGGGGGAATTTATTTGGTAAAATCCAACACCAAAAACATACATGTCATCTTGAAAGGCAATTTAAAATAAAAATAAAAGAGAGAACAACAGGCTGAATAAGCGTACGGTAAACTAACGTTACATGGCTGACATGCCTGGTAATGTCAGTAACGACGTAACATATTAAGAGTTTGTAGCGAGCAGTGACGGGAGTCGGAGGCGGAGTGTTAAAGCACGGAGCCAAAGGCTGCCGTTTTATTGACATCAGCTTCTGAGGTTTTAACAGCAACTCCCCACTCAGCTAGAAGCTAACAGGCTAACTCCCCTTTTCCACATAACAAAACCTTCCCACCCGGAACTCTCCCTTTGTCCTAACGTTCCGTGGGTGAATTATGTTCCCATCACTATAAGTTATTCATATAACTCTAGCATAAAGAACATGCTAACAAGTTTACCAAACTATCAGTTTCACTCCAAATCACTAAATCCAATGAAATCTTCATCCTCGGTGTCACTTTTAAACAACTCTCCCAACTCGGGAGGTAGACGATGCTCTTCTACCGGCAATCTTGAAATTATCAACACAGGCCTAGAGCGCCCTCTTGCGGTTTAGTGTGAAAATAACATGTGAAATGATATAATAATGTGTTAATTTCACACATAAGTCGCACCAGAGTATAAGTCGCACCCCCGGCCAAACTATGAAAAAACTGCGATTTATAATCCGAAAAATACGGTACCATTGTTTTACCTGCATTGAAAAATGGATCGTTTGACAGTTGTGAACAAGTGATGATGTCGTCCAGAAGAGAGAGTATAAGGACATAGACAAGGATATGGCATAGATGAACAATGATGGCCGTTAAACAAAAGTGTTTTCTGCCAAACAGCCACCCGCTTCCATCACTATGTGGGCTGCACAAAGACAACGTCAGGACAGGACAAGACTGCTGCATTTTCTTTTCCTGGGCTCTCCTCCATTAGCAAGATTGTCTTCCAAGTACAAGGGGTCATCATATTGGCTGCAGATTATTAGTGCAGAAAGTTCAGTAATATACATAGTATATATACATACATACAGTGTAAAAATAGTGCAGCAGTATGTCATATTACTATTCACCCACTTCAAATTACCATCAACACCTCTGCCCTCTATCCAGGCTTGAGTAGTCAAATATATATTTAAAAAAAATGTCAGTCTGCGAGAAAAGTAGAGTTGTTCACCGTAATGGCGGATAATACAAGCAGATAAGCATTGGAGTGGGTTTCTCGTGGAAAGTGGTACTGATGAGAGGCTTTCAATCAGATTCAGCATGAAAACACTCCATCTGTCTTTTCCCCGTGGTTCTTCACTTCTGCGAAGCGACTCGACTCACTTATTTTCACATTTTCATGCTTGATCTCAATACATTGATCTAAACTGTTGCTATATTGTTTAATGTAATGTACACTATGCACCTATGTACCAGCCACAATATTACAGCAAATATTCTTTTAGACATTATTTGATACATATCCTGCAGAGTGGGCAGCAGTGTGCACTAGTGGTTAGCCCGTCTGCCTCACAGTTTGGATCCTGGCTCTGGCCTGACTGTGCATGCTCTTAGCTTGATTGCATAGGTTTCTTTTTTCCCCGAGTAATCCGACAAAAACATGTATGTTTTATGCACCAAACCCGTTCATATACGTGGAGAGGGGCAGGGACCACAGAATGAAGCATCACTGGGCGGCACGGAGCGGCTTGGCCAGAGGACTTCCTCCTCCTTCTTAAAATGAGCAAAGTCGAGGGTTTCTTCTAACTAGTGGAAAAATCTCCAATTTTGCTTTCTGGCAGGCGGCTGCGTCAGCACTTCCAAATATGGGCACGCTGGCAACCTGTCATGTTTTGGATCTGTGGGGTTGGAGTTTTGTTTTCTTTTGGAGTTTTTTGGGTGAAATGTCTGTGGTTGGTGTTTTTGCCGCGTATTCCTGGTTTCTTCCCTTGTCTGGTTATGTCTTAACCACGTCCACCTGAGTGTGTCTTCCCTTCTCAGTGTGTGACCAATCAGTGCCCTCAGCTACTTGTGTTTCCCCCAGGTGTGTCACTTTAGGTCATTAGTGTTGGTGTATTTAGTTTGTTGTGTTTGTCTAGTCGGTGTGGGTGCATTGCTGGTGTTATGTGGGCCATGCTGGATGTCTTGTCTATTAAGCTTTGTGCTGTGTTGTCAAACTACAGTCACTACCTGTTAAGGCAAATGCGGTCAAGTCAAGTCAAGTCAAGTCAAGTCCAATTCTGTCACGTCAAGTCCAATTCTGTCACGTCCAATTCTGTCACATCCAGTTCTGTCACATCCATTCTCGTCCAGTTCTGTCACATCAAGTCACGTCCAGTTATGTCACGTCCATTTCCGTCACGTCCAGTTCTTTTACGTCCAGTTCTGTCATGCCAAGTCATGCCACGTAAGTCACGTCAAGTCACGTCCAGTTCTGTCAAGTCAAGTCCAGTCACGTCCAGTTCTGTCACGTCCAGTTCTGTCACATCAAGTCACGTCCAGTTCTGTCAAGTCATGTCCAGTCACGTCCAGTTCTGTCATGTCCAGTTCTGTCACGTCAAGCCAAGTCCAGTCACGTCCAGTTCTGTCATGTCAAGTCAAGACCAGTCACATCCAATTCTATCACGTCAAGTCTCGTCGAAGTTTGCAAATTGCCCACTTGTCAATAAATCACCCTACGTTACTCATTTCCTCTGTCTGATCAGTCTCCTCACATTTGGGTCCACATCTCTCACTCCACCTCAAAATTATAACACAACCGGTAACTTTGTGTTGCCGTGCGACTCTTTCACAATGAGTGCAGTGTGAAAAGGGCTTAATCAGACACACAGTAAAGGTGATGGATGGATGCTGCACAGTGAAATATGCTCTAACTTCACTTTTAAAAACTGAGAAAGAAATTACTATCATTAACCTTTCATTTTCTGAGGCACATCCAGTGTGACATCTTTCTTGTCAGTCATGTGGAGGCGAATAAGTCCGCGGCATCCTCTATTGTGATCTATTCTTGTTGGTGAATTTGTCAACATTGTCTCATGTCATGTGTCATATGTTTCCGCAAGTCTTGACCACTTGAATCCACTCTTGAATTTCCTTTATGCCCCTTGGCGCATTCTGCACTGTGCTCTTGTAGTCATCTTTTCAGGATGGCCACTTGTGGGAGAGTTGCAAAAGTGCTCAATTATTCGTTTGTAGAAAATCTGCGGTTTGTACATGCTGTTCTTTGATTATTGAACTGTGGCTGCTTAAAAGACATATTGTACTGAGTAGCCGGGACAGAGACATGTTACACTACTTACATTTCTTCTTCTATGATCATTATAACACTTTTTTGTCTGTCATCACCTTATTTGGCGGGATCAAACATCCATTTTAAGAATATGAATTCCAGCAAAATATACGGGATTAAAGTACAGTACTGCGTAACATCAGGCATCATGACGTTTAGAGGCATTTTACAGAAACATTTTCTCATCAAAATATTTTGTTTAATTCATGTTTGACTTCAGGGATGTTCGGCATTAGAGGTTTCCTTCTTTCGTTGCTCCAGATGTGGAGTGAAAATACCCTATTAGATACTGTGGTAAAGACAAATGAAGTGCAGCGAACTTGAATAAGCTAACCAGCAAAAGCATGGTCAGATGCCGAAGAAGCCAATTTTAAACACGAAAAGAAATCATCAGTTATTACATCATGTCTTTGAAATAAACATTGCGTGATCATAGCGTGCAGCTTCACAAGCCTCAAAAACATCTCGTGTGTTAATCTGTACCAGCCACACGAAAAGATTAGCTTTTGTTCAATAACTTTATCACACACATACTGCAAGTTTTGCAGGAGCGTGCAAGTGTTGCATTTGTATATTTGTCCCTGTGGTAACTCGTTCCTACAACACTAGACAAAAGACATCAGTCCTTTTTACAGTCAAAATAGAAGTATGAATTAACAGCTAAGTGTATAATAGACAAGATAAAAAGAAACAGACATCTTGAGGACAAGCGAGGTTGAGCGTGAACTGTTTCTGATCTGCACTTTGTCTAATTGTGACTATGTGTGGGGTCATTTCCAGCAAGTGTGCTCCAGCTTTTGTTTTGTAGGGAATGTATCGTGCACCACATGTTGGCGCGTGTTCCCTCTTTGCAGCCTACACACAGATGCACTCTTCTCGAAAAGTATCGGAACAGGGGTCATCTTTATTCTTATTGTCGAGTGAAAAGACTTCAGATTTATTTTATTTTTGTTTTAAATGGTGTGTTATATTTCAAATCGTTTGCTTGCAATAATGGCATCAAATGTTTTGATTGATTCTTTTTGGGGTTTAAGTCTGGTTTAAAATCTTTCATCTACAGCCCCCAATGTATTCATTTGTTGTGGCAGTGTGTTTTGGGTCATTATCTGGTTGCATGATGACGGATCTCCCAATCAGTTTGGTTGAATTGGCACTCACAATATTTCATAGACTTCTGAGCTCATTTTACTGTTGCCATCAATGAAGATTAATGAGACCGCCCCAGGAGAATTTATGCAAGCCCAAACCGTGACATTACCTCCACAGAATTTCACAGATGAGCTTATATGTTTGGAATCATGAGTACTTCCTGTCTTTCTCCAAATTTCATATATCCACCACTTTGTTAAATGTTTGTCTCATCAGACCGCAAAATTAAACTTAGATATTTGCATCTTCTAATGGAGCCTTTATCCCATCCATCCATTTTCTTAGCCGCTTCTCCTCACAAGGGTCGCTGGAGTCTATCCCAGCTGGCTTCAGGCAGTAGGCGGGGTACACCCTGGACTGGTTGCCAGCCAATCGCAGGGCACACAGAGACGAACAACCATCCACACCCACAAGCACACCTAGGGACAATTCGGAACACCCAATTAACCTGCCATGCATGCCTTAGGAATGTGGGAGGAAACCGGAGTACCCAGAGAAGACCCATGCAGGCACGGGGAGAATATGCAAACTCCTCCCAGGAAGGCCGAAGCCTGGACTCGAACCCGAGTCCTCGGTACTGGGAGGCAGACGTGCTAACCACTCATCCACCGTGCCACCTGGAGCCTTTATACTTTTTATACTCCTTCTGGATATTTTTGTTCAGGTCACTAAAAGTTTCTAGAGCCTTCTTATATTGCTCTCAAAATGTTTGTCGTCGACTGTTGTTGTTTTCCTTGGGTCAACCCATTTAATATATTGTATTTAACTCTTTAACTCCAAGCCATTTTCACTCAATAAATCGCCTTCACTCCCGACTGTTTTACTGAATTTTGACTGATTTTGCATGGTCCACAGAATATTCTGTTCTATTGCTATAAAAACATGGAACCTGCCAAAAGAAAGATTAGAATCTCCTTAACTCTTTGACCGCCATAAACGTTTAAAGACGTTCAGTATAATCCTAGGATTGGCCGCCATAGACGTTAATTGACGTCTACTATGTTTTTTTATGGAAACGGGTGGAGGAAAACCTTGGGCAGCTGTGCTCCAAGTATCAAGCCGATCGGGTTACTATAATGAGTATTCCTGGCCACTAGATGGCTGTGATGAGTCTTTTGGACAAGATCGGGTAGGAGACAACAGTAGAAGAAGAGAGGCTGAGCTAGAGTGTTGAGGGGGAGAGAATGGCTAACTTGGCTAAGGGAGTCAAAAAGGCTACAGATGGCAATCAGCTCACGCTTGATCCTTATTTTCAAAGCTCAAAAGCATCGACCAGTGCTCAAGAGCACAGTGATGACGGAGTTAAGTAATAGTTGAAGCGGTGACGCGGCCGTTTCGACCACGTCCTAAGGCCCCACCGGCTAGCGATGCTAATAACGTCCTAAGGCCCCACCGGCTAGCGATGCTAACACCGGAGAAAAGTGGTGCACAACCGAGCACGTCTGCACAGATGACGTTTCATCGGACGATGACGACTACTATGGGTCCGATGCAAGACAGTCTTGGACAGTCTTTCATCCTCCAAAGAACGTGAAGGTAAGCGCTAACATGCTAAGAGATTGCTAGTAAGATTACTTTACTAACTTTTCGGGCGATCTGCTAGCAGTGTGTGTAAATGTGCTGATATACTCTAGAACATCTATTACCTATACAAACGTGAATGTATATTTTATAGATCGTACTCACAGCAACGTCCGACCGCTGGGTCTACGACAAAGAAAGGTAAAAAAAAAATGTTTTCAATACACCGCAACAATAAAAGTTAAGTCTTTCGATAGTATTGTAATTGTATATGTTTCTTTCAGCTTCTACTCAAAGTGACCCTTCTCACAGTGAGCAGAACAAAGGTAAAAAGAAAAAAAAAAAGATTCTCCACAGCACTAATAAAATATTTGATGGTAAACATCTTCTATAATTTACAGAATGTGCATCAACCAATACATCCAAGAAAAAAAGGTAAACATGCACACACACACACACATTGCATCACACTGCTCTAAAATAATATATGATATTGAAATGTATATTTGCAGATCCCAAAGATTCTGGCTGGCATGAAGTTGATGTAGTTGGCTGGCAGCCAACCATCTTCCCCTTTGCTGCAAAACCAGGACCAAGGGATGCTGCAGCAGAGCTGAATTCCCACCTGCCAGCTGACATCCTGGAGCTCTTCATCACGGATGAACTTCTCCAGCACATCGTTCATCATACCAACCTCTACGCAAATCAGTCCATGCAGAAGCAGACTGACAAAAACTGTGATGCAAATCCTGCTGCATCCCCCTAGCACGCACGGGATTACTCCACAATATATCACACAAAAAGAAAAAATTGTGTCGTTGAAACATCCACACAATTGTAAATAGTAACACGTACACACACACCACACATGCGCAGTTGCGCACGTGTAAATAGTTTGCAAAGAGTTTTCCAAATTGTTTGTTCGGATTGCTACTGTTGAATGTAAATAAACTGTTATTTTGCAATCAAAAAACACTTTTTTTTATTGTTGGGGTAGTGTTTTATAGAAGTTTAGGTGTTTGTAGAATCCCTCATGCAAAAAAAAAAAGTGCCAAATTCACTAGAGTGCATGAAACAACATCGTTTCACAAAAAGCTTGATTTCTCCGTATTTTGGAAGAAAATAGAGGATTTGGGTGAAACGAAGCTGTTTTCTATTGTTGATTACTGAAGATCTGAATAAGGTAGAAACAAACTTTTTTTTTTTAGATGAAAGATGAGACTTCAATCTTTCATTTGGTAGTATCCGCGTTTCCATAGTCCTAACACAACATTTTCTGTGGAGCTTGAAAGATCGGTAAAATTCTGTAAATCAGCTGGCAGTATGGGGTTACCTTTTCCGAAAATGGCTGGCAGTCAAAGAGTTAAAAAGTATCTTTGTATCTGTTTCCGTTTTTGCAGTAATTAGCATTACAATACAGCTAAGTTTCATCATTATTCACAAACCTGTTGAAAACACTGGGGGAAACAGCTTGTTGCAACATGGCCCCTAGTTGATCTCTTATACTCTGCTGCCACCTGTTGGCCGTTTTTTGTAATAACTACCATTGCTTTACGTGACCTCTTCATGTCAGAAGCTGTATGCACTAGCATAAAAAAAACATAAAAAAACAAACAAACAAACATATAAACACGTGTTTGGTAGTGCAGGACAAAGTATTAAAAACATATTTATACGGTATTGGGTTTGAATGAGTTAATATACTTAACATGCCAGTATGTTTTTTATTCCTCAGGACATTCCAAATACTTGCACTTGCGACGATCAGCGTTTGTGCAAAGGCTCAAACTGATTTTTCATTCCCATTCCATCTAGTTTTATCATAACAATTGCTTGTTTTTCATCTTTAAAGATCTCTCTAGTTTATATGTTGGTTAACTCTACCTCGTATAAATGTAATCCCAAATCGGACTATCTACCTGCCAGTGCGAGATTTATTTGCATCTCATTGTGCTGTTTGTCCTTGCAAGGATCTCTCCACATTGAGATATGTGCATCAGTATCTAATTAGTGTGAATGACAAGAAGCAAAACCTTGCCTTTTATCCTCAACGTCAACCGTGTGTGGAATGGCTGCTTTGGATGAAGTTGGGAATTCTCTGCACGCAAACTCCCTTCTGTCAGGCCTGCCAGCACCCGTCATTGCACTCCCCAATATCAGCATGATCAACATGATTGGTGCACAACTTTCTGTCAATTCCATCATATGTTAGCACACAACTGGGGAGCGAGTGGGGATAGTTGAGCACACCAAACATCATCTGGCTCCCATTACAAGGGTAGCCAGTGTCCTTACTGATTATTTCCTTTGAAAATAAGTCATTCATCATCTAATTTTAAAGTTTGTTTAGTAAAGTATTGTTTATGTGTGACTAATTATAGAGTCATAAAATATATTGCTCTCAATTTGTTGTTGCATTAAGCTTCAGTTTTTTTAGTTGGGGTTTAAAGTATAGAGGACAAATGTCCTCAGCTGATACTATACTGCACATTTTTGCTTGTTTTCCTGTGATTGCAGCATCAAGTCACAAGTATAAACTTTTTCAGGCCATCCACTCAATCAAATTTGACGTTATAAAGATGTAATACCAACAAATATGACAAAACGGTCCCAGACCTTAATCCAAGGTGTTGGTACTTGTGACAATAGAGGTGGCTGTTTTACCATCAGGGACTAGAATGTATCAAAAATTCTAGTTGTATCGGTACTTGGTATTGATCAGAAAAAAAGTTTTACTTATGTGTTTCAATCCAAGCCAATCCACTTCATTTCCATTTTTACTTATCCATCCATCTATTTTCTTGACCGCTTATTCCTCACAAGGGTCGCGGGGGGTGCTGGAGCCTGCCTCAGCTGGCTTTGGGCAGTAGGCGGGGGACACCCTGGACTGGTTGCCAGCCAATCGCAGTATTTTTACTTATATTTTTATTTTATAAACACGCTTTCCAAAGTGCTACACGTTGAGATCCTCACATTATCATTAGTGTTGGCCCCGATACCGATACCATATCGATACTTTTTTTTTTTCCTCAACATGAAAAAGCTGCCCTGCCATTGGTTCAGAGCATTCAACGGCCAATAGGATATCTTAGATCTTCATGCAGTGAGCATGTCACATAGCAGTGAATGTCGTGAACGAGCAAGACACAAGATGCTGCATCCCCAAATCCTATATTAGCCATGGAATTAATGGTGTCAGCATGTTACTTGTGAGTAGTCACCGATACCGATACCACTGTTTTAATGTAGTATCGGCGGCGCCTCTGCTGATACCAGTATCGGTATCAGAACAACACTAATTATCATACACATAAAAATCTAGTAAAAACAACTCTTAAAAATAAAAAAAACAGTCAATAAATCAATAAAAATTGTAAAATACAACAACTAAAATAATGAAAAAAAAAAGTGAAAAATAATATGAAAAATAAAAATAAAACTTAAAAATACCCCGAGGACCACACAATTCATGTGTTTGTTGTCGCTATCAGGGAACTGGGAACTTTTTCGGGGCCGGGCCGATCCGTTGTAACCGCTGTTTAGAACCCTTTCGACAGCGGTTCTGCAGTGCCGGTCGTCGGGGGACTAGCGGGGTCGCGACGTCACCTGTCGTCTGATTGGCCGACAGCAACGCCGTGGCACACGCCCATTTCCTTGTTTTAAGCGAGAGAGGCAGAAGCGCCTGCCGGTCTTCGTTGAAGTCATAAAAATACAGTATATATAATAAATGTAATCATGTTTTACAACAACACTTAACTATATTTATAATTTAAAAGGTACTTGTGGATGGATTTGTAATGTTTGTGGTTTTAAAAAACATCGCGAGGCTGGTCGTGTGTTCCTATTCACTTGAAAGAGAGCTCCAGCGGCTCCATTCACAAATAGCTTCGCGAGCCGGTCGTGAACCGAAATATTTCATCCATGGTGGTCTATATTAAATTGTAAATATGGTTCAATGTTGGCAGGACTTGCCACTCGGGAAATGTTATCTCAGATCCACACGCAATGCGGGAGTGCAAGAATTGGCGTGGACGGTTCAAATGTTGCCGCCCTCTTCTCGCCGTGCGGCAGTTGTAATGGAAAACCAGCGGTTGCGGTCTGGTGTGGTACCCAGCAGTGCGGGAACGATGGAAAAGCGGCTTTATTTTAAGGTATCGGTACTCATATCGGCCACCCTTTAGAAATTAGAAATAAGGAGAATAGAAAATAGCCATTAATTTCATGCAATCCTAAGGAAAAATATTGTATTGGGATTTATAGGTTTTTCTTTAAAATTATCTGTCTTTTTTTTATGGGGGGGGAGGGATTTTATGTACTAGTAGTATCTGGTATCGGTGACCACTCTGCGTTGAGTACTGTTATCGGTCTGATATCGAACATCCCTACTTAAAATATTGTACAGGAAAGTGCAAAAAGCACAGTAGAATCTGAATGAGTTTTTCTTCAGGTTATAAAGATTATCTGACATTTGGAAAATGTGTTTCGATTTTTATTTTATTTATTTATTTTTTACAATATATATATATATATATATATATATATATATATATATATATTTTATTACCGCTTGATCTGCTTGAAACCAAAATAAGGCTAATGAGTCCAGTTACAGAGCATAGATAACTGGTGTGGATGCTTACCTTCACAGACATTGGTCAATGATGTGTGTATGACGCGTCATGAAGGCTCCTGCGCGAGGACACATACACTCATTCATTCTTTCAATACAGGAGTCTCTAGTGCGCACGCACACGTGCATGTGTTGTACATTTGTCGACAGGCAGACTTGGAGTGTGTGCGAGGAGGGAATTCCTTGGCCCGCGCACCCCTCCGAGTCTCACATGTGCTCCACACATGCTCCAAAGTGCGAGGAGAGACAATGACAAAGTCTGATCAAGACACAAGAAAAACATTCCTCAATGCTTTTCAGCTCAACCTCCCATCACCTCCTTTGAGCCTCCGAGGAGCTGCTACAAAGACGGTTCGGAGTCGCCACTCTCCCAGCCAGACCCGTCTCAGGTTGCTCATTTATCTGATGCTGACGCCACGTTTCTCCTCTCTCGTATCCACGAGCCCGCGGGGAAGTGCGCACGCATCCCTCTGCTTCTGAAGGTTGATTGTGCAAGCGCGCGTGTGAATACACGCGTGTTTATCAGGCCCGCAAACATTGCGTGAGTGCTGCGCTCCACATACAAGCGCAAACACATGCACTGCGGTCGCACTCCATTGAGCTCTGGAATCAAAGCGTATTGTTTGCCAGAACACATGCATTGCGTTTGTCTCTGAACGCAAGAATGTAGATATGATTTGGATCATTAGGTCATCAATTACTATTAGCCCAGTAATAGTGGGAAAGAATTTTGTACATGCAACATACACAGTATAGACAGTACTTGGCTAAATAGCATCTTCTTTACGTGTAGTCCAAGGCGGGTATGTTTTATCAACTTACCTTTTAGACGCAAGCTCGAGTTAGACCTTCACCAAAATCCAAAGGGATATCTTGAAAATAAGTTTCACATAGGAAAGACTATATGTTGAACACTCAACATTTTATGTCCTGCCAATTGGAGTCACACAAAAACAACAAAAACAAAACAAAAAAAACAGGAGGGTAGCAGGATGATCATGAAAATCATATTTCTATGCAATGTTATTGCCAAGTTTGCCTGTCAAATTGTATACAATCAGTTAGTAAATTGGCCGTACTTATTATTAAGAGTGTCAGGCAATTAAAATGTTTAATCATAGTTAATCGCGAGATCAATAGTTAACTCACGATTAATCGCAAGTTTAAATATGTTCTAAATGTACAATAAAATGCATAATAAAATCTAAAAAGTTTTATACTCTTAACATAAAAGTGGAAAAATATGAAACTAATAGAAATATGGCTGCATTTTTTAGTCATTGATACAGTAATTTCATAATAAACCATACAATTGAGTTAAAATTAAAAAGATGTACTGTACTGTAAAAAAAACGAATGTGATATTGATTTGTGTAAAGGTCTTTTTTTCTGCCACTAGATGGCATAATTGCATTTGTAAGACATTGGTGACAGCTCAGTGCATTTTTCTAATAGCTATCCAATCTTTATCATGAAGTAACTTTCAAAATTGTAAAATACAACTTTACTCCAGTCTCCACAACTACAGTATATGCATTATTATTAAATTTATTACTGTTAAAATTTTGACGTGGACTTGTGCCTGCCAGATTGTGACTGGAATTCCCCCAGTACAGTCTTTCCAAGTAAGGGGCTGTCATTAATCCCCCAGTTAAAAAAAAAAAAAAAAAATAGTGGTGTTAGAGGAACTTTAACTCATTCAACCCCAAAAACGTATAAATACGTTTTTAATACTTTGTCCTTCACTCCCACAAACATATTTATACGCGTTTTATGTTTTGTTTTATGCTGTAGCACACAGAAGGCTTTGATGCAGCTTCTGATCTGAAGAGGTCGCTTAAAGCAAAGGTAGTTATTACAAATAAATGGCCAGCAGGGGGCAGCAGAGTACAAGACATCAGCCAGGGCCATGATGCAACAAGTTCTTTTTCACAGTGTTTTCAACAGGTTTGTGAATAATGATGAAACTTTGATATATTCTAATGCTAATTGCTGCAAAACGGGAACAGATCATAGAAAGATACTTTTATTTTCTTGATGAAAGAAGCGACTCTAATCATTCTTTTGGCAGGTTCCATGTTTTTATAGAAATAGAACACAATATCCTGTGAGACTTGCAAAATCAGTCAAAATTCCAGTAAAACAGCCGGGAGCGAAGGGGCTTGCTTCAGTGAAAATGGCTGGCAGTGAATGTGTTAAATGAACTCAAAATTAACGCACTAATTTTGACACCCGTACTTACTATATAAATTTATCATTTTTGTTGACTCACAGATTTCTAAAGTAATTGACTAACCTTGACTAGGTCACCTGGCCAGTGAGCTTAAATTCCAATGGAATTGTCTTCATATATCGTATTTCAACTCTCTCTTTTCTCATTTTCTCTTCTTGTTGCAGAATGTTGGAGTATTCCCTCAACCTGCAGAACGTCAGTTTTTCAGCAGTGAGGACAGTCCGAGTGTTGAGGCCACTAAGAGCTATCAACAGAGTGCCAAGTAAGTGGTGGTCAAGAAGAACAAATCGATAAATTGACATTGACGCATAAATGTTCAAACTGCAGTGAGTGGAAGTGGAAACAAAATAGTGACCACAATATCCAAAGAAACATTTGACACATCACCTCTGTAGTACCAATGGTGGTTTCAGTGTCTCACACTGGAATGGTCTCCAGTCAATAACAGGGTGCATAGACAAACAAACATTTGCATTCAAACCCATGGACAATTCCGACCGGCTCAAAAATAGACCTAGTCGTTCAGGAAACTCCCGAAATTCCTGTGTGCATTTTATCTCTTGAAAACCTGACTGTGGATGGTGGATGCGCATGAGCATGTGTAGGTGCTAAGTCAAAGGACCTTTTATTTTTGTATTTTTGGGGGGGCAGTCCAGCCCTGAGTTAGTAAAAGAAATAGAAGTGGTAGAGGAATTGTAGTAGTAGTATCACTAGGGGTGTGCTCAAAAAATTGATATGGCAATGTATCATTGCGGGCCTCATTACATTACGCGTATTGATACGCAGGCGTCAGAATCGATATTGCTTGTTAACTTTAAATATGCAGTTAACGTTTGCCTTTGCAGCTTGCATTGTACCTAAAAAATAAAAACCAGCAGCTTCTTTGAAGTTAATTGCCTCCAATTAATGCAAAAATTAGCTCACCAGTGATTGGACACTGTGTCTTGCTAAGAAAAATGAAAGCAGAGGAAGAATATTATTTATTTACTTATAAACTTAACATGTGGCACGTGTCTTAATGTACCAATTTTCGTATATTTTGTTTAAAAACGAAATAGAATATGTTACATGAAAAAAATGTGTTTTTATTTCCTCAAATATTTCATATAAGCACATTTTAGAGCTGTAATTTTAATACTTTTTTTTTTTTTGCTCATATCGGCTCATGCCTATTAATAAAGTTTCCCGGTGTGTCTGTGAAAGCTGCTCTTTGCGCTGCAGTGCGTACACATTTAGGCCAGGTATGCCGCTTGGTTGTAAACCAGAAGAGCTGCTGGCAAAAATATTTTGAAAATTAATGTAATATATCGGGATACGTATCGCCTTGAAGATCAAGTATTGGGATACATATGTATCGAGATACGTATCGTATTGTGACCCCTGTATCGTGATACGTATCATATCGTGAGGTAGGCGGCAATACCCAGCCCTAATTATCACACTTGAAAGAAAGCCACAAATCAATGACAAGGCAAAAAAAAAAAAAATGTGTGAAAACAAAGGAGCCAAGGTAAAATATCTTTTCCATCTGCTATACATGTAAATGTTAAAAAAATCAGCCTTCAGGTTCACAAATGGGAAACCACATTCAAAAATGCACACAAATCCATTTTTCATACCAGTGTTTGTGTGGAGATGGAGTTTTGCTCGCTTATGTTTGCAAGGTTTTGACAGATTGATGTGCAATTTTCCAACTCACTACCTTTTATTAAGAGACAGAATTCACAGCTGCAGTCACAGACGCAAACTATTGCACTTGTTCCAAGTGGTAAAAATGCATAACCCCTCCACTATCTTCTTCCTCACGCTTATGCAAACATTATTAGCATCGGGAAAAAAAAGCTCCCAAACATTCACAACCCTCTGCCCTTTCCGTCAGCATTTCTCATTTAGAGTGAAATGAGGACAGATTAACTTTCCAGTACATTAATGTTTAAATAAATCATACAATTTTGGACCTAACCAGAGATCCGCCTTTTCCTTCTCGGTTTTTTACTTTTCATGTTTTTATTTCAATACATTTCATTAATTAGATTAAGGTTATTGCTTTGTGTGTTTGTTTGTTTGTTTTTTCCAGTAGACATTCCAAAACTGTCATTGTCACCCCTTCTCCTCTGAAGCACACAATGCAAACTTTCTCAATAGGTAAACAACCATTTCTCGTCCAATTTTCAGGGCCAATTATGTAATAATGCATGGATTATGCAATCTTTACCAGTGGGGTTAAATGCTATCTTGGATGGTCACTATGGGTACGCTAACTGAGGCTTCTTATTTCCTCCTTTTGTCCTCTTAGCAGTCTAATTGAGGCTTCTGGAAAAGCTTTCATCATATACTGTAAATCGTGGTGGAGATGTTTCTTGAGCTACTATACTGAGGCACACTTACCCAATTTTAATACCCACCCAGGCACTTTACTGTTGATGCTGAATGAATTCATTTACGTGCATATAAGAGATTTATTGCACCATTACTGGCATCTTTTTTACTAAGCACTTGTCTGCCTTATGAAAAGCACTAAAAAAGGAGAATGGAAGACTCTGCTCATTTTAGAGTTTAATGGCAGCTGTAGAGTTTGACCAGATTCTCACGTGTTTTGTATTGTAGGAGCATGTCACATTTTTTAATAGAGTGGTCAAATTGAAAGGAAGCACACTCATGTAGCGTTAGCATTCTTGCTAGCACTTGTTGAGGAAATATGTTTTAAGTTGTATGAAGAGCAGTTAACATATTGTTTTCACTTTTTCCGTTAAGCGTGTTGTGAAATTTTAGTTTGTTAACCTAAAGGGCTCCCAATTCTGTTGTGTCGCCCATCCTCGTTCATGTATGAACCATCAGTGATTTACTTTTAGAATTTTAGGTACTGCTGCCTTTCTATCAGTTTAAAACATTCCTCCCAGTTTTCATCTGCTACCATCAATGTGTTTACAACCACTGGATAGTTATTACTTTTGCAAGCCCTTAAAAATCTTCTAGCAATAGTCTGTGAGGTGTCTATGTTGATAAAGAGGTATTGTAAATGCTATTAAAATGAATGACACATAATAATCACTGTTCGACACATAAAATAAATGCACACTGCGGTAGCTGCATCTTAATAACAAGTGCGGTAACATGCTAACTTATTTATTGATTTTGGACAGTAAATTTTCACAAGGAAAGTTCTATTTATAACAAATTTAAGAAGTCATTCTGGTTTTGTTATTACTTTAGCTAATGCTAAATCTATCTTGGTAGAATATTGTAAAATTGTAAATATGGCGCCAGAAAAGCTCATCTATATTGGGTCTGACCACCAACCACAGCATTTGGCTAGTAGGACTACATTTCCCATGATTCTCTGACATGAAAGCTTGGAAGCACTTATAGTTCCAGTACGATGAAAAAATGCCCGCTAGCAATTAGTTAAATTCTTTTGTATTTTGTTATTTTTTATTTTTGGCATGAATCACTATGACAACTGTGTGATTGACATGCACATGGTCCAAACAATTGGTTTGCTGTTGGGACTACATTTTCAAATCAACCACCAATTAACTGAAAACTGTCATGACTAGGGTCATGCAAGGGTTATGTTTACTGTCATGACGAGGGTCATACAAGGGTATGACTAGAGCCATGCAAGGGTTATGCTTACTGTCATGACTAGGGTTATGTAAGGGTTATGTTTACTGTCATGACTAGGGTCAAGCAAGGGTTATGCTTGGGCCATGCAAGGGTTATGTTTGGGTCATGACCGTGAGGTCAAATGTCTGTTTTGAACTGATGTAACCAGAATCTAGTTTCAACTGGTAAGACGCTACGTGATGTCCAAAGTTATGTGATGTCAAGAATCTTTAATCTCTTTGTCTGGTCAACAGTCAATCAGATAATTCCATGTCAGTCCTGTTTCGCACATGTATAGCCACAGCCAATCAGATTGATTCGCTGTCTATATAAGCCTGACTGAGAAGTGTGTTTTTGTCAGATTAATACCTCTGCACCTCCACAGCCCAAGTTAGCTTAGCGTCTCGTGATTCTCGATACATTCTCGTTGCTTCTCGTCGAGTCAAGTTTGTTCTACACCTCTCGATGTTATGCGAATAAAGAGTTAAAATCTTATTTGTGTCTGCGTTTTTGGGATCCAACTCCAGAACATAACTAAAACGAGTATGAATCTGATCAGCACTAGCCCTGTTCTACTTCCATCAAATTGTGCAGCAACATTGAAGAGCACTTGTGAGTGCCACAAGGAAATTAACAATGATGTATTAATTAATTAAGGAGGAAACATTACTTTGGGGAAAAGGTTAATGGTGACCTTAGCAGTACTCATTTCTGGTGGCCATTGAGAAGAGATAATTATGACTGGTCACAAATGCAGTGTGTCATGATCCTGCACCCAGAATAGACTTGTCTCATTGTTTAGTCACAATGTTTGCCCTTTGCCCAAAGCCGTTTTAATCACAAAGCTGGAATCACCCTCTCATAACATTTCACTCCATGCCCCAGTAATCTTGGGACTCATCTGTTTGGACTGTACATGTGTGCAATAATTGCTTGGTTCGTGCACATGGACTTCCATCCAGATAATCCCCCGAAGACAGCAACATCTGCCTTCTCAGCTTCCAGTGTGTTCTTTCCTTCGGCCTATTGCCACACTGATCACTTCTCCTTCAGTGCTGTAATTAAAGAGCTTGCAAGAGCCACCTATTGTACACTGCTCAGAGGGTTTTTACTGGCCCCACATCATTTTGTGACTTCAGCCGACAAGAGGGTCCGCTTTGAACAGGATGGAGAGTTGGATTTTTTATTTGAAGGCATTTGATTGTTGCCAGTCGATCAAAGCAAATACAGTCACGGTGTAATCCTGCTATTTTGTAAGATGCTGAAAGACTTTATTCACAATTTCCTTTGCCAAGAACACCGTCCACAGCTGGTGTTAACTTGAATGAAGTCTCTTTTTCTGAAAGAAATATGTCTCTATGTTGTCGTGACAAGAATGTTTTGGGGATTTTTAAAGGGGAAGTCAAGTCCCAAATTTTTGTTTTACTAGTCAGGTTTCCATCCAAATGTTATGAAATTTTGAAGTGAATTTTGTGAAAATGCGCAAAACGGACATGCGACTTCTGCCCGTTTCCATCTGTTCTTCTTTTGCAAATATGGCGTTGCAGTGAGTGGTACATAATTCACCCAAGGAACGTTGGGATGATGGGGAGTTCCGGGTGGGAATGTTGGTCTTGACAGAACAGAAGTAGTTTGTCTTGGCTTCCCTCACGCATGTAAGTGAAGTGTGCCATTACATTGAGAGCTGATGTCAATAAAGCAATCAAAATTTGCATTAATGTTTTTTTTTAATTAATTCTAAAAAAATAATCATGTTTCGTCGTCTCTACAAACATATCTTATTCTATCATCCGCCATTTATTGTGACTACAAACATGCGTGTGACGTAGTATCGGTCAAAGCGTGCGACGTATATCGGTCTTGTTGTCGCTTATTCACAAAAGTTGTTTCCATAGTGTAGGAATAATTGTAAATAATAAGTTATCATACATTTGCTGCAATGAAGAACTGCTTCTGTTTGCAATGAAGAATGCTTTTCTTTTTTTTTTTCTTTTTTTTTTTTTAAGAGCTCAGAATTGTTCATTCGGTAGTCTTACCGATTCAACGTCTTATCATCATTGCTCTTTTTTTTTTTTTGTGTGTGTATGTGTGCGTGCGTTTGCGTGTGTGCGTTTGCGTGTGTGCGTTTGCGTGCGTTTGCATGCGTGCGTGCGCGTGCGTGTGCGTGCAAATACGTATAAATTTATACTCATTAATTCACCTAAAACCTTGTAAATATCCCATTACCCTTCGCCTTAACCAGGTACTTCAGAATCTTGCCAGAGTCGTGAGGTTCAAATGGTCAGGAGACCAGAGAAAAGGTCAGAAAAAATAAAGAGAAAATAAAGATAAATCAAAGTGAAATCCAGCACCGACCAAACACTTCCTGCCTTCCCCATGGTTACAAAATCAAAGTCTTATGCCAACACCGGAAGCCTCTAGAGTCCAACAAATTAGCGAGATCTCAAGAGACCAGAGGAAAAACTAAAGAGAGGAAGGAGGGAAGGATCGATGAGGCAGAGTGAGATCCATAGAAGCCAGTACATCCAATCCATCAAAGTGAAATCCAGCACCAACCAAACTCCTCCTGCGTGGTTACAAAACCAGAGTCTTATGCCAACCCTAGAAACCTCAAACTTCCAATAAATTGAGATCTCAAGTGACCAGAGGAAAAACTAAAGAGAGGAAGGAGGGAAGGATAGATAAAGCAAAGTGAGATCCACAGACACCAGCACCCACTGATTCAAGGGGCTGTGGGAGGGAGAGGCAAATTCTGTTTGAGTTTCAGTAGATGCTGGTGCGATGGATCTGGCATGCATAAGGACCACCACCAAAGAAAGAAGCCGTCAACCGCGGTCCAGCAAAGCGAGCACCGCCCCCCCCCCCCCCCCCCCACCCCCACCCGGAATCCAGGCCGCGGCAGCACCAAGGCCACCCCCAAGCCACTCGAGCGGACACCGGTCGGCGAGCCGACCCAGACACGCCCGGAACACCCCCGCCCCAGCCCTGGCCCACACCCCCGAGCCCAAGGCCGCAGAACGAGGCCCGGCGGGCCCCCACAGCGCCCCACCGGTCCCCAGCCCCCATCTCCCCACGACCCCCCCGCACCCCACCCAAACCCGCCACCCGCCACGACCCAGGCCCCGCCACCCCCGGCCCCCAAACCCCCGAACACACCCCGACCCCCAACACCCCCCCCCCATAACCCCCCCCCCCCCCCCCCCCCCAAAAAAAACAAGCCCCCCCCCCCCCCCCCGACGACCGCCAACCGCCCCGCGAACCCCGCCCCCCGCGAGTCCCCCCCCACCCCTCCACCCCCGGAAACCGGCACCGGGCAGCAGCGCAGAGAGGGAAGACGTGCCCACCCCACCTCCAGCCGTGCGAAAGAAGCACAGCGGCGGGAGGGGGGGAAGCAGAGGAGGAAGCACCGGGGGAGAGGAGGAACACCAGAACACCGAGCCCGGTGGGAAGAGGCCCCGGTCGTCAAGCCAGCGTACTAGTGACACCTAACCCTGTTACTGAGTCCACCAGCTCGCCGACTGGCGAGCTCTACCCTTACACCGTGAATGTGGCCCCACCCAGTGTATATACAAGTGTGTGCGTGTGGTGCATTAAAATTGGGAGCAGGTGAGTCGGAGCAGAGGGAAAAAATTTCCCCTACTCCGATACACCCGCATCCCCCCCAAAAATGAATATGTATATGTGTGGTGCATTAAAAAAGGAAATGGAGGGACAAAGTGGTGGGGCAGGGACACAGATGCCAGGCACTGCAGTCCATCCCCCCTGATGGCTCCCCGCCCCAACTCACCCCTCCCCTTGGACATGATGTGCATTAAAATTGGAGGGGAGTTGAAGGGTGAAGACGGTGTTTCCACCCTTCCCCACCCCACCAAGAACTGTGTTGTGTGCCCTATGTGTATATTTACAAAGTGTATAGTGCAAAACTAGTGAAGTGAGTAAGAGGAGCGACCAGCGGGGCCTCACCCATCCCGGCGGGTGTAGGTGGCACGCCCGTCCCCCAGCACCCCCCACCCCCACCCGCCCCCCACCCCACCCATCTGGCACCACAATAGGCGGACCGCCAGCGCAGCAGGGCTACTGGACAGTCCACCGGCCACCGGAGCCCGCCCGGGGCGCCAGGAGTTCTACCGGAGTGGGGCAGGCCTCAAACCCCCTCCCGGCCTGGCCGGGGAGGGAGCCCCAGGCCCAGGGAGAGGGAGGGGGAGGGGGCGGGGGGCAGACAGGGAAGGGGGGAGGGGGAAGCGTGGAGGAGACGACAAGAAGGCGAAAGGGCGGCTGCAGGGCAGGAGGGGGGGAGGAGGAGGAGGGAGGGTGACAAGGGAAAAGGGACCGGGAGGCAGAGGAGGATGGGCGGGGGGAGGCGAGGAGGGAGAGGCGACGGGGGGGAGGAAAGGGGAGGGGAGAGGGAACCACGGGGCACACCAGAGGCCCACCCGCCCCGAACCGCGCCGCCGGGCACGGAGCAGCGGACCGCGCCGGGACGGCACCGCCCCGGGCACCAGGGAAAGCACCCCAACACCGCACACCACAGGGGGCCCAGGGAGTGGCCAAGACACAACCGCTACCGAGC